>NC_052358.1:13456104-13558598 GCF_009727055.1 Benincasa hispida
GGTCGATCCGTTTTTGGTCAGGCAAGCTTCGCTAGTAACTGAGCCTAAACGGATCGCTTAGTAAAAGGCAAGTAAATCGTTACCCTGACCGCCGCGTTAAAGTGATCGCATAGGGCACGATCGTTTTGGAATCAAAGCAAGCTGCATCGCTGCATAACGCGAAGGTAAATCGTTTACCTGACGCCACGTTTAACAGTGATCGATAGACGACTGTTAGTAAAGCAGCTCATCCTAGTGAAAGACCTAAATGATCGCTTAGTAACACCAAGGTAAAGACCCGAACACGCGTCTAAGTGATCACAGTAATGACGATCGTTTAGGTCAGAAACTTCATTATTTAGTAAATGACTAAACAATCATTTAGTAACGCAAGTAAATCGTTTATCTGTCGTCGCGCTACGCGATCATAGAACAAGCGTTGTGGTTCTTTGAGGAAGGTATGCGATCAAGTGTTGATTGCATCGTGCAGACGATGGGGAATGCGAGTGTTGATCGCATCGTGCAATAGAAGATCGGGTATCGCTTAATGCGCGCGCCTGGTCGATCGTTTTGGTCAGCAAGCTTCGCTTAGTAACTGACTAAACGATCGCTTAGTAAAGCAAGGTAAATCGTTTACCTGACGCCGCGTTAAGTGATCGCATAGACGATCGTTTTGGTCAGCAAGCTTCATCGCTTAGTAACGCAAGGTAAATCGTTTACCTGACGCCACGTTAAGTGATCGCATAGACGACTGTTTAGGTCAGCAAGCTTCATCGCTTAGTAAATGACTAAATGATCGCTTAGTAACACAAGGTAAATTGTTTACCTGACACTGCGTTAAGTGATCACATAGACGATCGTTTAGGTCAGAAACTTCATTATTTAGTAAATGACTAAACAATCACTTAGTAACGCAAGGTAAATCGTTTATCTGTCGTCGCGCTACGCGATCATATAGACGATCAAGCTTCGCAGCCTCGTCGTCTATGCGATTGTTTAATTATGCTCCTATCGTCTAGTGCGCACTGAATGATCGTCTACCTACGACATTTACTATACGATGGAGTCCTCATGGCGATTCAAGACCCGGTTCGCCTGTGAACCGGTTTGCTCGATGAAAAATGTAATAGATAGGGTTATTTCATTCCGGTTTTGTAAAGGCTCATCCCGGTCCATAAATCCTTCATTTTTTACATGCGATGTAGGTTTTTAATATGTCATATAGTATGCACATACAGATGCAATACAAGCATCGTGCTGTTAGGCGAAGTGGTGGAGTGCACAACTAGAATCCCTCTTTTTTCCGATCCAGTTCCTCCCCACATTAAGTCATGCATATTTTCTTTATTATAAGTGTTATAATTTAGAGAAGCATAATTTACATAAATGCATACTCATGCATCATATAATATAAGGGTTATATTTATGTATGCTTTAATTTTTTTTTGTTATATTTATAAGCGTTATAAATACATCGTTATGTGGGATGAATGTTTTAGTTGTTTATTTTATAAATGGTTATAAAATGAAATTAGAACTAAAATATTCATATGTAGCAACGGAACACCCTTACCTGGAAAGTTCCAAGAGTTGGTTCTGCCTAATGGTTGAGATTGTCTCATCCCAGTGAAGGGCCATGTGATCATCCCACCGGTGACATTTGTCCTGCCTCACTGGGGAGTCATTGCAAAATAGAAGTTTTTTCACTTAGGGTAATTGGAATCTGTTTTGCTAAAAATTAATTGGTTAATTTAAAAGTGGTTTTTGCAAAGTCTTATAAAAGGTTATTCATTTTTTCTCAGCAATGGATTTTTAATGGCATCAACCACTATTAATTTGTTTACCGACGAAAAACTGAATGGCCAAAACTATTCAAGTTGGAAACGTATGCTCACGACGATACTCATCATCGAGGATCTGAAGTTTGTCCTTACGGATGAATGTCCTCCTATTCCACCTCAGAACGCTACTCAAAATGTTCGGACAGTGTACGAGTGTTGGATACGGGCAAATGAGAAGGCCCAAGCTTATATTCTTGCCAGTCTTAGTGACGTCTTGGCCAAGAAACACGAGTCTAAGGTCTCAGCTCGTGAGATCATGGAATCCTTGTGGGGAATGTTCGGACAGTCGTCTTGACAGCTCAAGCATGAGGCTCTGAAACATATCTTCTGCTCCAAATTGGAGGAAGGCACCTCTGTTCGTGAACACGTGCTGAAAATGATGGTCCACTTTAATGTGGCGGAGATAAATGGGTCTAAAATCGATGAAGACAGTCAAGTTAACATTATCTCGTATTCATTGCCGGAGAGCTTCCTCCACTTTGTTAGCAATATGATTCTTAACAAAGTGGACTACTCTCTTACCACTCTCTTAAAAAAATTACAGACTTACCAATCCTTGCTGAAAAGTTAGGAGGAAAAGGGAGGTGAGGCAAATTTTGTCTTGTCCTCTAAAAAGTTTCATCGAGGTTCGACATGAGGAACAAAGTCTGCACTTTCAACTTCTAACTCTGGAAAGGGAAAAAAGAAGAAGGGTGGTAAAGGGAAAGGGAATGCGCCTACTAACCCCCCACTTGTTGCCCAGAAGAAACGTCCCCCACCGGTTAAAAAAGGAAATTGTTTTCACTGTAACAAGGACGAACACTAGAAGAGAAATTGTCCTCGTTATCTGAAGGAAAAGAAGGCGACTAAGGCTAAGGCCAAGGCAGATAGCGGTAAATATGATTTGCTTGTATTAGAAACTTGTTTAGTGGAGAATGATAATTCTGCTTGTATATTAGATTCGGTCGCCATTAATCATGTATGTTATTCTTTTTCAGAGGATTAGATCCTGGCAACAGTTGGAGGCTGGTGAGATGATGATGCAAGTAGGCACCGGGCACGTCGTCTCAGTTGTGGCAGTGGGAGACATCCAGTTCACTTTACAGAACAGGTTTCTTATATTAAAAGATGTCTTTGTAGTTCCTAAACTAAAAAGGAACCTTATTTCTGTAAAGTGTCTGTTACAATACAATTACACTATTTCTTTTAAATTGAATAAAGCGTCTATTCGTAAGGATGGTGTTGAAATTTGTACAGCTAAACTGGAAAATAATTTGTATGTGCTAAGACCTTTAGCCTTAAGTTCCCTTCTTAACATAAAGACATTTAAACCTACCGTAACTCAATCTAAACGTCAACGAGTTTCTCCAAAAGAAAGTGTCGAACTTTGGCACCTTAGATTAGGACATCAATCTCAATAGGATTGAAAGATTGGTGAAGAATGACCTTCTAAGCGAGTTAAAGGAAAATTCTTTACCAGTGTGCGAATCTTGCCTTGAAGGTAAGATGACTAAATGATCTTTTACTGGAAAAGGTTATCGAGCCAAAGAGCCTCTTGAATTAGTACATTCTGACCTTTGTGGTCCTATGAATGTATGAGCTCGAGGAGGCTAGAATACTTTATCAGTTTTACTGATGATTACTCAAGATATGGGTATATCTATCTGATGCAACGAAAGTCTGAATCTTTTGAAAAGTTCAAATTGTTTAAGGCCGAAGTTGAAAATGCTTTGGATAAAGGAATAAAAACACTTCGATCAGATCGAGGTGGAGAGTTTTTGGATTCTGAGTTCCAGGACTATTTATTAGAACATGGCAACGGGTACACCTCAACAAAATGGTGTAGCAGAGAGGAGAAACAGACATGGTTCATTTGATGATGAGTTACGCTTCCTTACCAGACTCGTTTTGGGGTTTCATAGTGGAGATTGCGGTATACATTCTCAACTGTGTTCCTTCTAAGAGTGTTGCAAGAACACCTCTGGAGTTGTGGAATAGGCGTAAAGCTAGTTTACGTCACTTCCACATATGGGGTTGCCCAACACATGTGCTTGAGGCAAATTCCAAGAAGTTGGAATCATGATCGAGGTTGTGCCTCTTTGTAGGCTACCCCAAAGGTACACGAGGAGGTTACTTTTATGATCCGTCCGAAAACAAGGTGTTTGTTTCGACGAACGCTACTTTCCTGGAGGAGGATCATATCAAGGAGCATAGTCCACGTAGTAAAGTCGTGATGAGTGAGCTTTCCAAAGAAACTATTGAAACTTCGACAAGAGTTGTTGAAGGACCTGATTCATCAAACATAATTGTTGATGATAGTTCATTTGGTAGGTCGGTTCCACCTCAAGAGTTGAGGGAACCTCGACGCAGTGGGAGGGTTACGAACCCATCTGATCGCTATCTAGGTTTCGCAGAAATCCTAGCTATGGTGACAGATGGCGACGTTGAGGATCAGTTGTCCTATAAAAGGGTAATGGAGGATGTTGACCGGGATGAATGGGTCAAAGCCATGAATCTCGAGATTGATTCAATGTACTTCAATTCAGTATGGGATATTGTAGATGAGCCTGATGGGGTAAGACCTATAGGTTGTAAATGGATCAACAAGTGCAAACGGGGTTCTTTGGACCCTTTATCTCACATTCCGTTAACAACTGCTGTAAAGGGTTATACCCAGGTGGAGGGAGTCGACTATGAGGAGACTTTCTCACCTGTTGCCATGTTAAAATCGATCCGCATCCTCCTGTCCATTGTAGCTTATTATGATTATGAGATTTGGCACATGGACGTCAAGACGACTTTTCTGAATGACAATCTTGAGAAGATTATTTACATGGTGCTACCCGAAGGATTCATTGCCCAGGGTCAAGAGCAAAAACTTTGCAAACTGAATCGGTCCATTTATGGGCTGAATCAGGCATCTCGATCTTGGAATATTCGGCTTGATGTTGCGATCAAATCGTATGCCTTTCACCAAAACGTTGATGAATCTTGTGTTAACAAGAAAATAGTCCACAGTTCAGTAGCTTTTTTAGTATTGTATGTAGACGATATACTACTCATTGGAAATGATGTAGGTCTACTGACTGCAGTTAAGAATACGCTAGCGACCCAATTCCAAATGAAAGATTTGGGAGAGGCTTAGTTTTTTCTGGGTATACAGATCTTTCGGGATCGTAAGAACAAAGTGCTAGCGTTATCTCATGCATCATATATTGACAAAATCTGGCTCAAGTACTCGATGCAGAACTCCAAAAAGGGCATACTACCATTCAGGCATGGAGTCACTTTGTCTAAGGACATGTGTCCTAAGATGGGATTTGATCCTTATTGGATACACGAATTCTGACTTTCAGACTGATAAGGACTCTCGAAAGTCCACTTCAGGGTTAGTATTTACTCTTAATGGAGAAGTTGTAGTGTGACGGAGCACCAAGCAGGGGTGCATAGCCGATTCCACGATGGAGGCCGAGTACGTAGCGGCTTGTGAAGCTGCTAAAGAGGTCGTCTGGCTCAGAAAGTTCTTGACAGAGCTGGAAGTTGTTCCAGATATGTCTAGGCCCATCACTCTCTATTGTGACAATAGTGGTGCTGTGGCGAACTCCAAGGAGCCTAGGAGTCATAGGCGCGACAAACACAAAGAGCGAAAGTATCATCTGATCCACGAGATTGTACATCGAAGATCACCTCGAAGCAAAATGTTGCTGATCCATTTACGAAGGCTTTCATGGCTACAGTGTTTGAGGGTCACCTCCAGAGCATGGGTCTACAGGACCGCCCGCGGCTGGACTAGGGCAAGTGGGAGATTTTGTTGCACTGGGTTTTTATGCCATAGTTTATTGTTTTGGGCTTGTTTACTTGTACTCCACACTTCTCTTTAGGAAAAGTGGGAGATTGTTGGGGTTTGTGCCCTAAAGTCTCGTGTCCAGTAGTTTGTAAACAATTTTGTACGAACACTTATGATGTATAATATAAATGGTATTTACTTCATTACTTGACTTTGCATATTTAGATGTTTTTCATGTTACCACAAACCAATAAACTTAAAATCCTTGGTTATCTATATGTAACTTAAGCATGTATATGGTGACATACAAGTGGATCATGTCTTGAGTGATAACCAAAATGATCTGTAGTATATGGATATAAGAGGGAAACCTTATCTTGGTAACGCTACGGATGCAACCCGATTTGTGGAATGGTCACAAGTGTTGTGACTTGTCACAGATGATCTGATCCTGATCATTCATTTAGGGGACATGCGAGCGGGGGCAACCTATACAAAGAGTTTGTATAAGACCTGACCACGAAATGTTAAGTCTCGTTATATAACACTGTTCATAACTGAGATTTCACTTCACTAGGATTACCATAGGTAACATGACCTCAATCCTGCGTGAGTTGGGAACTTCAGTCATTAAGGGCGATTCTTTGATTTGCATTGGTGCGAGTGGCATGAACGCCGACTCAAACCTACCATTTTGGGGATTCGTCTGATTTGGGAGCTAGGAACTCAGCTACATAAGATGGAATTCACTTCTTCCCTGAGGCTGGGGTAAGTAGATAGATAGCTCTCTTAAGGGCTGATTCCAGGGCTTGAATGATGTGGCGCCACACACCTTCTCTTGGCCCGAGAGGTGTTCACACATAATTGGACTATATTGTATTGTTCATTTGAGGAATCAGTGGTACTTAAGGAATGAGATATAACTATAGGGGCAAAACGGTAATTTGTCCTAACTGTACTTATGATCATCTATGAAGGGTCATCATACTGATGATTGGTTATATCCAGTGGACATAGAAATACATCTATGGCAAAAAGAGTTCAACTGTCGGTCTTTAGTAGAATGTCTGACAGTTAACGGATGGTGGATATCGTGACTAAAAATTTTAGTCAGTTATTTACGTACCATTGGAACTTCGAGCCATGGTCCATAAGGTACGGTCGCTCTTCTCTCACTTGCTTGATCGTTGTGTACGGTCACTCTTCCTCCTTCCCTCCACCAAATCTAAACAAAGCTCACACTTTGGATTCTCACTCCAAGAATACTGAGGGTTCTAAGTGGTGTTGTCTTCTCCGATTTCTTCTATTCGAGTGGTGACTGTTCGAGGTAGATAGTTGGGCTTCAGACTCGAGAAATCTTCATCTGGTATGATTTCTTGACCCTTTTAGCATTATGAAAGTATGTTTGAATGATATGCGGTAATTCTGCCACAATAAATTGGAAAGATCCGTTTCCGCTCGTAGGTACTCTTGAGTAAGAGTTCCTTCACAATCATCAGTAAGATGACCCTTCACAGATGCTCGTAAATACAACAGGCCAATTTACCGTCTTGCCCTTGTAATTACATCTTCCTGCTTAAGTACCACTGATCCCTGTAATGAACAATACAACATAGTCATACTATGTGTGAACACCTCTCGGGCCATGAGAAGGTGTGTGGCGCCACATCGTTCAAGCCCTGGAATCAGCCCTTAAAGGAGCTATCTATCTACTTACCCCTGCCTTGGGGAAGGAGTGAATTCCATCTTGTGTAACTGAGTTCCCAGCTCCCAAATCAGACAAATCCCCAAAATGGTAGGTTTGAGTCGGAGTTCTGGCCACTCGCACCATGCAAATCAAAAGACCGCCCTCAATGGCAGGAGTTCCCAACTCACTCAAGATTGAGGTCATGTTACCTATGTCATCCTAGTGAAGTGAAGTCTTAGTTATGAACGGTGTATAATGAGACGTTAACATTTCGTAGTTAGATCTTATACAAACTCTTTGTATAGGACGCCCCCGCTCGTATGTCCCCTATAAAAATGATCAAGATTAGACCATCTGTGACAAGTCACAACACTTGTAACTATTCCACAAAGCGGGCCGCATCCGTAGGGCTACCAGGATAAGGTTTCCCTCCTATATCCATATACTACAAACCATTTTGGTTATCACTCAAGACATGATTCACTTGTATGTCACCATATACATGCTTAAGTTACATACAGATAACCAGAGATATTAAGTTTATTGGTTTTGTGGTAAAATCTAAATGTGCAAAGTCAAGTAGTGAAGTAAATATCATTTATATTATACATCATAAGTGTTCTTAGAAAGTTGTTTACAAAGTTGCTTACATCATAAGTGTTCGTACAAGTTTCTAATATAAGCAAATCATATTTACCTTTGTCTGTCTTGGCCTTAGCCTTGGCAGCCTTCTTTTCTTTCAGATAGTGAGGACAATCCCTCTTCTGTGTCTGTTCTGGTTACAGTGGAAACATTTTCTTTTTTCAACTGGCGGTGGACGCTTCTTCTGGGCGACAGGTGGCGGGTTAGCAGGCTCATTCCCTTTCCCTTTACCACCCTTCTTCTTCTTCCCCTTTACAGAGTTAGAAGTGGAAGGTGCACACTTTGTTCCTGAGGTCGAACCTCAAGAGAACCTTTTAGAGGACGAGACAACATTTGGCTCACCTCTTTTTTTTCTCCTTACTTTTCAGTAAGGATTGGTAAGTCTACAATTCGTTGAGGAGAGTGGTAAAGGAGTATTCCACTTTATTAAGAATCGTATTGCTGACAAAGTGGAGGAAGCTCTCTGACAATGAATGCAGGATAATGCTAACCTGACTACCCTCATCAATTTTAGACCCATTCATCTCCGTCACGTTAAAGTGGACCATTATTTTCAGCACGTGTTCATAAATAGAGGTGCCTTCCTCCATTTTGGAGTTGAAGATGCGTTTTAGAGCCTCATGCTTGAGCTGTCCAGATGGCTGTCCGAACATTCCCTGCAGGGACTCCATGATCTCATGAGCTGAGACCATGGACTCGTGTTTCTTGGCCAACACGTCACTAAGATTGGTCAGAATATAGGCTCGAGCCTTTTCATTTGCTTATGTTCAATGCTCGTACGCTGTTCAAACATTTCAAGTAGCATCCTGAGGTGGAATAGGAGGACATTCCTCTGTAAGGACAAACTTCAGATCCTCGATGATGAGTATCGTCGTGAGCATATGTTTCCAACTTGAATAGTTTTGGCCATTCAGTTTTTCGGCGCTAAGCAAATTGATAGTGGTTGATGCCATTAAAAAATCATTGCTGGAAAAACACGAATAACCTTTTATAAGACTTTGCAAAAACCACATTTTAATTAACCAATTAATTTTTAGCAAAATAGATTCCAAGTACCCTAAGTGAGAAGACTTCTATTTTGCAATGATGCCCAGTGAGGCATGACAAACATCACCGGTGGGGTGATTGGATGACCCTTCACTGGGATGAGACATTTTCAACCATTAGGCAGAACCAACTCTTGGAACTAAATCTAATAGCCACCATTTGTTCGGTCCAGAATAGTTAACCCTTAACAATCCTGTGTAAGTGTAACCTCTCGTTTTCGGCCACAGAGTCCCTCCCTAATGCGCTCACTGTAGGAAAAAGACAAATTAGGACAAGAAACTAAGTAACCTTATCCTCTTACAGGAGATCAAATAAAGAAATGCGCAAAATAACCATCCTATAGGGGGACACACCCAGGATGCCACGAGGCGATGCACAAAAACTTTATTCAATCCAACGAGGAAGACCGAGGGATATGCTTCGCACTTCCCACTCCCACTTACTATGAACACTTCGTTGTCAGGTCTTATACAAACTCTTTGTATAGAATGTCCCCGTTCGCATGTCCCCTACACGAACGAACAGGATCAGACCGTCTGTGACAAGTCACAACACTTGTGACCATTCCACAAAGTGGGTCGCATTCGTGACGTTACCAGGATAAGGTTTCCTTCCTATATCCATATACTGCAGACAATTTTGGTTATCACTCAAGACATGATCTACTTGTATGTCACCACATACATGCTTAAGTTATATACAGATAACCAGGGATATTAAGTTTATTAGTTTGTGGTAAAATCTAAATGTGCAAAGTCAAGTAGTGAAGTAAATATCATTTATATTATACATCACAAGTATTCCTACAAAGTTATTTACAAACTACTGGACACGAGACTTTAGGGCACAAACCCCAACAATACATACATACTACTAAACAGTTACCAAACTAGTATACCTCAATAGATTCGGGAAACTTAAGTTTAGTACAAAAATAGCTTAATGCGAGTTCTACCCTTCCCCCATGACATGTACAAACAAAACCAATGATCTACACATAACAAAGTGGACCATCTAAACTAATGCTTGAAAATCCTGAGTAGTGACTGACTAACAGATCTTATAGGCTTCAAGATGCTGGTCGCTATCTGGGGAGAGAAAACATTTAAAAGAATGAGCATAAAATGCCTAGTGAGTGACTATTTTAAGAAACATACTTTCGTACAAGAATAACATAAACATGTTTAATAATATAACATAACATAAACATGTTTTGATAATTTACAGGGTTTAAAATTAAATCTAGAAACGTGAAAGCATGGCATATAAAAATCCTAGAATGCAACTTATCATCATTTCCTGCACAATGCCTCTACTTCTCTGCCTAAGCATGTGGGAGAGCTCTTGTACTCAATACCTAATAACCTTAGTTGAGAGAGAGCCCTTTTTCTCGATCTCATCAACATCGATAACATAGATCTTACGTGCACATCGAACTGACTAGGATCCTACGTACCTTACCATACCTTCGGTAGCAAGGATCTCCATGTGACTGGGTACCTTACCATACCTTCGGTACTATGTCCACGAGTAGGTTTTTCACACAATGCATAAAACATTTTAACTTTAGATGAATCTTCATTACAAAACAACATACTCAACATGCTTTAGGAAACCCTTGAAAATCTTAGTCTCATGTTAAAACATGGCATAAAGCTTAATTGAAATGCATGGGAGTTATATCTAAAATCTGTCATTAAACTATACTCAAGCGATCAACATCAATTTCCAATACTTAAATCATGCGTTAAGAAAATCAAGTAAAAATTAACTATGCGTTGCAAACTCATTAGTGAGACACTCGGTAAACTTTTGAAAGCACTACAAGAAAATAGCTTTTAGTGACGAATAAATTGATTGCTAAAAGCGTAAAAACACCACTAAAAGTATTAGCAACACGTAGAGGCGCGTCACTGTGAATGTCGCGGTAGCCGCGTACTTAAAAGTTTTAATGACGCATTTTAGTACACACTGCTAAAATATGACTTTTACAGACACTAATGCGTTACTAAAAGCGTACTTTTAGCAACAAACGATTTATTGCTATTTTTTTTATATAGTGACGTGACAAATTTGTCTCTAAAAGTTAATTTTTAGCGACATATAAGACTGCTGCTAAATGTGAATTTTTGGTCATCTCATTGCAAGCATCTTTTGCAACACAAGCGTCAATAAAAAACATCGATTTACTAATGTTATATAAATAGTTGCTAAAAATATTTTATTGAATAAAAAAATGATGCTCAATTTAATGTATGAACCTATTATAAGATCTAAAATTAATCTATCAAACATTTTAATAATTGATTAGTCATTTTAAATTAAAACAAAAAATTATAAATGAAGATGCACACATTCTGAAACATCAAAATACTATCATTGAAACAAAATGAAATACCAACTTGATCACATGTTTGGATGAGAAAAATCCTAATGTAATATCAACCTACTTCAATCATTTCCTAAATGAGCTCAAAGTTATATCAATCAAAATTAGTACCAACACTAGCTATCGCGAGTTTACATAACAAAAATCACAATGTAAGGTATTTGAAGCACAAAAGGTCAGTTTGAAACAAACATATAAAATACCCCCAAATTCTTTGCATTTTCATCTAGACTGAACTTTGTGAAATCTCGTACTAGCTCGTCACCATCAATATATAAAATCTAACATATAAAAATTAAAATATGTAAGTAGGGGACATAATGATATTCACAAAATCCAATTTCTTACAAACTATATGAAAACCATGCTCAGTATTGCAAAAGTAAACAAACCTTATTAACATAGAAGCTATCATAAAAGGACCATCTAAATAACTATCATAAGGGGAGGGGGGGAGTTGAAAAACACAACCATCTTCTATCAACATTAGAACATTTCCAAATTCCTAATATCCAGAGAAAGAAAAAACGAGAACACATGAAACCTATCAAAAATTGAAGCAAAAGCTTCTAATAGCGAAAGCATGTAGGGACAAACACCAAAATCAACATGAACAAATACTTCAAAGCACAACCATCTTCTATCAACAAAATAGCTCATTTTCATAGAAGTCACAATCACTATATCAAAAAAAGTAAACAAACCACATTAACATAGAAACAACCATACAGGACCATCAAAATAGCTATATTAAAGAGGAGGGAGGGAGGGAGGGGAGGAGGGGTAGGGAGTTGAAAAACACAACCATCTTTTATCAACAATAATAGAACACTTCCAAATTCTTATATCAATTGAAATAGAAAACCAAATTCCTAATATGAAATTCAGGACAAACACTTCAAAGCACAATCATCTTCTATAAACAAAATAGCTCATTTTTGTAGAAGTCATGATCACTATATCAACAAAAATAAACAAACCCCCATTAACATAAAAACAACCATATAGGACCATCAAAATAACTATATTGGGGGGGGGGGGGAAGGGGCGAGGAGGGAGAGTTGAAAAGCATAACCATCTTCTATCAATGTTAAAACATTTCCAAATTCCTAATATCAAGAGAAAGAGAAAAAGAGAACACATGAAACCTATCAGAAATCAAAGCAAAAGCTCCTAAGAGAGAAAGCATGTAGGGACAAACACCAAAATCAACGTCAACAAACACTTCAAAGCACAACCATCTTCTATCGATAAAATAGCTCATTTTCATAGAAGTCACAATCACTATATCAACAAAAGTAAACAAACCCCATGAACATAGAAACAACCATATAGGACCATCAAAATAACTATATTAAAAGAGGGGGGAGGGAGTTGAAAAACACAACCATCTTCTATCAACAATATTAGAACATTTCCAAATTCTTATATCAAGTGAAATAGAAAACCAAGTTCCTAATATGAAATTAAGGATAAATACTTCAAAGCATGATGATCTTCTATCAACAAAATAGCTCATTTTCATAGAAGTCATGATCACTATATCAACAAAAGTAAACAAACCCCAATTAACATAGAAACAATCATATAGGACCATTAAAATAATTATATTAAAGAAGGGGGAGTTGAAAAACACAACCATCTTCTATCAACAATATTAGAACATTTCCACATTCTTATATCAAGTGAAATAGAAAACCAAATTCCTAATATCAAATTCAGGACAAACACTTTAAAACACAATCATCTTCTATCAATAAAATAGCTCATTTTCATAGAAGTCATGATCACTATATCAACAAAAGTAAACAAACCCCGTTAACATGAATAAACTAGAATTATAAGAAGAATTTCTAATCCAACATTACACACTTAATCTAATCAAACACTTTAACAAAATAGAATTGTAAATGGTTAACTCCTTTTTGTGTTAGATGCCCCTTCTTGGGTTGCCAACCTTTTTAAGATTTCTTCAATCACGGCTTGTTGTGATTCAACTACACTTTGCAAATGTGCAACTTGAGCATTTGTTTATTTAGCATGATGATAGCTTGCATCATTCCTAGAATTTCTTGGTCTTGGTCCCCAATCTTTGCCGTTCACATTCCTTGACCATTTACCCAACACTTCTTCACAGATTTCTCTATCTTCAATAGGTGTACCTGCTTTTTCTAAAGTTGTTTTTAATGTCATCATCTCATCCTACAAAATAAATATGCCATATCATTATTGTGGTGTAAAATAAGAAAGAAAATATATAAACACAAAAGTTTATTTACATATTTCTTTTTGCCTCATCATTCACTCATCTCTTCTTTGCATTAAAATGAGTGTGCTTAAATAATTCAATATCACTTAACTCCTTACCATCTTCTAATTCCTGCATGTTATGATCAAAATTATAGAATAAGAAAGATTGATTATGGACATAAGAATGAAATATGTACCTTTCTTTTCTTATGGCGTAAAAATGTTGAAGTGCCACCTCTATGAGTGAATGCAAGAGCAACTCGAGCCTTAGTATTTGCCTCAAAGATACACTTAAAGTCTTTTCTTTTCCATCGATCACTTAAACAATTCCAATCTGAATCTCTTGCAACTCGTTTGTCGCGGTGTTTTTGTGCTTCAGCTGGAGGGTTATACTGTTTGTAAGTTTGTGTAAAGAACAACGAAACTCTCTAAGTAGTACACTCATCTTATGTTCAAGATAATTTTGTACTATGGGGTCCTTCAAATCCAGAATGAAGTAATTCTAACATTGAAGAACAAACCCTATTAGTTTCCAATTTATCTAAAAGAAGTATTTTATATTTAAAAAATATACTTAACTAATTAACTTACCGAAAGTCTATCTATTATCTCCTTCTTTACCTCTCTAGAGACATCTGACCACTGCTCACATTTAAGAGGTACTATTCTACGTACCTCTTTTCCATTGGTAGAATTTAACTTGGACGAGTCCTTACAATGAGTTTTCTATCTTCAAGTTCAATTTTGATTGAACTGCGATCATTTTCTTTGACATACTTCTCAAGAGCAACCCATCTAGTCGCTCCTCAACTTTTTGTTTGAGTCCCAGAACCTTCATAAGAAATATCAAATATTAGTACATTTAAGGATATAAGAAATTTGAATACTTATTCATAGAAATTAACACATTACTCTGAACATTTGAATTTATCGAACCAACTTCTAGCTCACTAATAGAATCTTCATTATTGTAGTTTACTTGTGAGATGTTTGAGGTGGGCCTACTACGATTTACAGGTCCATGACTTCTTGACGACATCTTGTAACATAACAATATAAGAAAAAAATATCTAAGATTCATATACATATAATGTAAGTTTAAGTAGTTATGTATAGCCTTACAAATAGTTTTATTCGTAAGTGTCACAATCTTCGTCACATAGTGATGTGTTTAAATGCGTGCTCATTGACTCACCGCTCGAATGATTGAAATCAAAATATTCTTCATCAGTCGATGCTTCTTCATTACCTTGTACAAGTAAATCTACTTGATCTTCAATAGTCAAAGGCTCAACATCTTCTCTATTAAATGTTTGTGAATCTAGATTATCTTCGACTCGAGGATAACATGTAGGTATGGTTACATCTACCGTTACTTCTATTTCATTGCTTCCAAGTTCTAAAATATCCCTCACATTTTTCTGTTGAAATTGTTGAACAACTTTCGATTCTTGACCAAGTTTGTAATCATCTAAGTAGAATACTTGTACAACTTGACTTACAAGGATGAATGGCTCATCTTTATACCATTGGTGACGAGTATTTATCGATATAAAGCCATCAACTATCTTAATTCGACTTTTTTCGTGAACTGATATCATACCATTCACACTTAAAAAGATGAACTGCCTTCATACAAATGTATTGTAGTCTTATTATTTCATGTAATTCACCATAGAAATGATTTACCCAAATTCATCATCACCAGGCACCGTAACTCCACTATTTTGCGTGGTCCGACGATTATCAAGCACAATCATTTGGACCACAAGAAAGGACATACAAATCATCGGATATCATTTTATCACGATGCAACCTTTGGGCCTAATCATAAAAGACAATATTTATGTAAAGTAGAGTTATCTAACTTAGAGGTATGATAACGCTCAAGGCCGTACCGCTGTTTTGAATCATGCAGGAAATTCTAGTTGTTGCCTCTTATGCAAAACATCATGTCCATTATTTGATTCAAGTACTCTCATATGCTCCCTATACTTTTACAAGTTAGTTTAATTTTCCATTTATATTTCAAATATAAAATGAGTGTTATAAACGATACATACTGAAGATAAGGTTCCACTTCATCACAAATATTTAGAGTATACCAATGTGATTTCTCTAACTCATTAGAAGTTAATTTTCGAAATTGGCCACTACCCAACCATCGTATATGTTAAGAAAAAATTGATATCCACTATTTCTCTTGTCATCATCAATATTATCACTGTTTCGATCACTTCTATTAAACCTTGTTTCAATTCCATGTAAATACATAGAACAAAAGTTTAAAGATTCATTTATGATGTAAGCCTCAACAATTGAACCTTCTGGTCGTGTTTTGTTTTTAACATATTGTTTTAAATATCGCAAACTCCTAATACATAATATCGAAAGCACATGTATTAACAACCTATAACAAAGTGAGGCTTAAAAAATATAAACGAATTTACTTACTTTTCAATTGGATACATCTAACTATATCCAACAGTGCCAACAATTTTTTCTTCCCATGGCAATGGACAGCTAAATGGACCATTACGTCAAAAAATGTTGGTGGAAATATCTTTTATAACTTATATAGGATGAATACTATATCAGCTTGCATTTTGTCTAATCCAGGTATGCTCAAAGTTTTTTTACTTAGACCTTTGAAGAAATTAGACAACTCTGATATAGTTGTATAAATATCCTTGCGTAGATATGGTCGAATGCCAAGTGGGAGAAGTCTTTATAATAAAACATGATAATCATGGATTTTTAAACCAGAGATTTTTCCCTCATTCGCATTTACACACCGTGATATATTGGAAGCAAAACCATCAAGAAACTTCATTGATTTGAAAAATGTACAAAAGTTCACTTTCTCAGCAATAGTTAATGTGTAAGATGCATGAGGCTTGACACGCCTATTATCAATTTCTTGTATGTGAAGTTCCTTCCTTATATTCAAGTTCACTAAATCCCCATGAGCTTTAGTGGTGTCCTTAGTCTTCCCTTCGAGTTGAATATAGTACCCACCAAATTATCACATATGTTTTTCTCAATATGCATCACATCAAGTTTATGACGCAGCTTAAGGTTTTGTGAATACGGAAAATTGAAAAAAAAATGCTTCTTTTAGTCCAATTGTGCTGACTAATTATCATTTTTCGTTTGTTATCAGGTCTTACAGGATTCTTACTGAGCATAGAAAAATTATTGAATTCAATTGATTTATAATATCTTGTCCAGATAATATATTCGGAGTTGCTCGCATTTCTTATTTTCCATCATGTTGCTTATTTTTACGCCATGTATGTGTTAAAGATAGATACCGACGATGTCACATATAACAAATTTTGCTCTTTAGTCCCATTGAGCTTGTATCAACATTGCAAATTGGACATGCTTTATAACATTTTGTCCTCTAACTAGATAAATCACCATAAGTTGGAAAATCATTGATTGTCCACAATAGTGTAGCATGAAGTTGGAAGAAATAAGCATTGACTATCATATGTTCAAACACCATTAACCCACAACTCATTAACTTATCTACCAGTGGTTGTAGGTAAATATCAATTTCTTTACCAGGAGACATTGGACCAGGGATGAGTAGAGATAAAAACATAAATGGTGCTTTCATACACTTCCAATGGGGCACATTGTATGGAATGAGCATAACTGGCCACTGAAAGAACCCCTGTGAAGGAGACCGCAGTAGAGGCGGATTATCCCAATTCCCAAATGTTTTTGAAAAAGGAAAATAATTTTTACAGCATATGCATTTAGAAAAAATAAATCATACAACAAGCCTCGGAAATTATAAATAAAAAAAGTTTAGGAAAACTTACCCTTGAAGATGTTCTTCAATCGAATCCCTCGTACACTACCACGAAGGTGTCCTCAGTAATCTCTGGTGAGAATTAGGAGGTGTGTGTCGTGGTTGATACCTTAAATCTCGTAGGGTCCTATAGTTTGTAAACCTTATATGATAAAAAATATATGTGATTAATAATATTTGATATTTTATTCACTTTGTCTATGAAATATATGATATTTTAGTTGCATTAACCACAAACCAATAAATTAACATCCAAGGTTATCGTTGTAACTTAAATATGTATGTGGAGACATACATGTGGATCATGTTTAATTGATAACCTAAATAGTCTATAGTATATGGATAACGCTGGGTACCTTATCCTGGTGATATTACGAGTATGACCCTCTTTTTAGATGTTACAAATGTTGTAAAATGCTACAAATGTTCTGATCCTGATCATTCATGTATTAGATATGCAAGCAGAGATATTCTATACAAAGGAGTTTGTACAAGACAGGACCACGAAATGCTTAGTTTCACTATATAACGTCGTTCATAATAGAGACTTTCATTTCACTAGGATGACCATAGGTAATATTACCTTAATCCTGAGTGAGTTTTGAACTACTACCTATGAGGACGGTTCTTTGATTTATATGGGTGAGAGTGGCCAGATCGCTGACTTAACAAGCCTACCATTTTGGGGATTCGTCTGATTGAGGAACTGGGTACTCAGCTACACAAGATGGAATTCATTCATTCCCTGAAGTAGGGGTAAGTAGATAAATTGCTCTATTAAGGGTTAATTCTGGTTTTTGAACAATATGGCGCCACACTCTCTCGTAGCCTGAGAGAGGTTTAGTCATAGTAAGACTATGATCTATTGTTCGTTAGAGGAATTAGTGGTACTTAAGGAGTTAGATGTAACTACAAGGGCAAAACGATAATTTGACCCAACTGTACTTACGAGCAATTTGTGAAGGATCATCGTATTGTTGATTGATTATATCCAATAGATACAGAAATATATCTATAGTGCGAAGAGTGCAGTTGCCGGTCTTTAGTGGAGTGCTCGACAGTTAACAGATGGTGGATAATGTAATTAAAGAGTTTAATTAATTATTCACGTACCGTTGAAGCTTAAAGCTATAGGTCTATAAGATCCCATTGGTAGCACAAAAAAATTTAGTTGAGAATCAGTTTTTGGTTTAGTTTGAATTGTTCAAATTAATAAGAGAGAATTTAAGTATATATGATATAATTAAATAGATTCAATTATAGATGATATAATTGACATAATGTATTTGATACATTATAGTTTAATTGGAGGAATAAATATTTGAATGTGATTTAAATATATTTTCTATGAATGGGATTCATAGTTGTTAAATTTAATATAAATATGATTTATATTAAATGCCATAAAATAGAGAAAAAGAACTATAGTTTATATTATATATGATGCAATATTAAAACTATATGTTATAAATATAATATGATAAGTTGGTTATCATATTTATTTATATTATTAATTATTTAGATAATTATTCCATTTTTCTCTCTAACCATCTTAGTGGGAAGTTAAGTGGTTTTGTGGCAGATTGGGATAAGTAAAATAAGATTTTATTTTTCCATTGAGAGATTCATGACAAACAAAAAATTCTATACAATAGATTGTCAGAGTTTATACGATAGACTTGGTTCCTCTACACGATTAAAGAATTTCCTTTGCGATAGAGAGTTTCTTCCTCGATCGTCTTCCTCCTCTGAACTTCTAAACTCCCTCCTAACCAAAATAGGCAGAGTCCACCACTCTTGGGTTCTCACCCCGAGAATACCAAGGTCACCAAGTGGTAGTATCCTTCACTTTTGGTTTGAGTGTTTTGGTTGCTATTTGTTCGAGGAGAGTTCATTGTTGTTCAAGGAGTTCGAGTTAATTCGAGGAATTTACATGAAGAAGAGTTCTTCAAAGGCATAATGTAAACCCCGTACTCCATTTTTCCTACATAAGTGAGTAACAAGCATGTTAAGTAAAATTATGAAAGGAGGTAAAGAAGGTAGGCTGATGGAGGAAGAAAATTCTAAGTGTTAGAAATACTTAGTCAAGGGTGAGTTTTAGATAATATAACAAGTGAAAATTTGCTAAGTATGGAAGCAAAGTGTTGACATGCGTTGATGGAGAATTATGGATGCATGGAGTTGCGTGTGTAGCAACCAAGGCTTGTAGAGGTTAAGTGTTGAAGGCAAGGATAAACATATGTGTTGGTACTAAGGATGAACGCTGGGTTCAAAGTGATGTGTTGATAAGGCTTACGGCAACCTCAAGAATGTGCGAGCAAAGGCGCTGGACGATCGTGTAGCAGATGAGCGACATTATATGATTAGGTAAGCGATCGTCTAGTAAGTGAACGACACTACACGATGAGGTAGGCGATTGTGTAGGCGGGGGCTGCGCGATCGTGTAGTAATCACGCGGAACGGAACGATGCGCTAGACGATACGAAGGATCTCGTTAAACGATAGTGCTATACTTTGGACGATAGCGCTAAGCGATGGGGCATTGGCACTGCATGATCGGCAACAATGCTAGACGATGAGTAGCACGACAAGCGCTAGACGATAGATGTTAGACACTAGAAGATAGACGTTGGGCACTAGACGATGGATGTTGTGTGCTAGACGATAGACGTTGGGCGTTAGACGATAGATGCTGGGTGCTAGACGATAGGTGCTGGGCGTTAGATGATGGACTATACGATGCACGCTAAATTTATATTATGAGGCGAAGGTCTAACGTGGGTTATGAAGGAAGGGAAGGAAAAATAAATAAATTGAAGAAACTCACTAATGGGAATTGGCCGGAAGCACTAAATGCTGGATGAGGTGGCTATTTGACCCTTAAACCGGGGAGGTAGAAGGAATTATAAAAGGAAGAGGAACTTCAGAAGCTCGATTTTGGAAAATGACTTAAACAAATTAAGTGAGATCGATGCCGTTCGAAAGCTGGGAGAATCTAGTTTTTGAGGTTGCTTTGTCGGTGAAAGATCTCACACGGAGAATAGCAAAAAGTGAAGAATATGCAGAAGGGGTAGATTCTCGGATTAATCAGAGCCCGGAATGAAGATGGGAAGCTCTAGAACGTACAAGGAATTTTCGGCTGATATTTTGAAGGTAAGAAAGTTCACTCAATTCTAAAAATGTTTGTAGAAGGAAGTTTCTTAAAAAGAGTCATGGATTTTGAGTTATGAATTTTTGAAGTTGGAACAGGGAATCGGTGTGTAAGCAGGCAGCTGCTTGGGAAGATTATGCAGGCGGCTCACCACAGTGAACGAGAGCAAGCGAGAGATAAGAAAATGAGTGAGAGTGAGAGTGAGTTGGAAGAGGAGGATCTTGCTAAGGATGAAGATCTCGCTGGAAAAGTTACAAATCTCGCTAGAAAGTTACAAATCTTGCTGGAAAGTCATAAATCTCGCTAGAAGTGGTAAATCTCGCTCATGAGGGTGATCTCGCCCATAATGATCATCTTACTAGTAATGTTGTTTTGTTGATGAAAGTTTCATTAGTAAGTGAGCTACCTGAAGCTTTTTGTTGAGAATTCTAAGGAATCTAACCGGGGATTATGTTCTTTCAGGCCAAGAAGAGCTAGGAGAGGCATATAAATTGTTTAAGAGCCCGACGAGCTGTGAGTGACTATAAATGATTTATAAATGGGTTATAAATATTTCAATAATCCATGCTTTATTAACAATGCTTTTTATGTTGGTTATTTTACAAGAAGTTCCAAGCAATGCATTTCTCTAAAGTTTATAAACGCATGCTAGTTACAAAGTTTATGAAATATGCTTTGGTACAATGGTTGAATCATGGTAGTCTTCAAAAGGAGGTTCTATGACATATTTGTATTACAAGTATTTGTATTATGTTTTAAAGCATATGTGCTCTTAATATTGTTGAGCATGCGTTAGGGTTAAAGCTAAGGTTAAATGAAGCTTGATGTACTGTGTTTTAAGTACCTAAGGTTATCAAAGTATATGTGTTGGTATTCCTAAACATAATGAAAAAAGATACTGAAGGTAGGGAAGGTATCCTAAAGAGATTTCTATGCTATATTTGAAAACTATTCTTTTTAATGCTCTTCGAGAACTTGATAACTTAAGTGAGCTGGATATTGAAGGTAAGGAAGGTATCTGAATAAATGTACCTAAGGTATTGATGGTACTTAGAAAATTCCATGTGCACGTAGGTATTTCAATAAGGAGATCGACGTAGGGATCTCTCTTAGCCATAGTTCAGTATGAAGAGATCGAAGTAGGAGTCTCTTCTGGACATATTTTAGTTCCAGTATTATGTTTTCGAGCTTTCAGTTTAAGCATGAGATTTATGTTTTTATTAAGTCACTCACTGGGCGAGTAGCTCATTCTTTCAAATGTTTTTCTTTTCCCAAGTAGTGGTCATCTCCCTAGAGGTTAGCTGTCATCTTGCTCTGCCACTCAAGGACTCCAGTTAAAAGTCCAAAGTCTAGAGAGAAGTTTTAGGTGTTTATTCCGTAAATGTCTACATATGTATTGCTCATATTAGGGTCTAGTAAAGTATATTGGGACCGTTGAACTCTATATGTATTAATATGATGTAATTATGTTGTTGTTGATCCCTAGTATTATTAGGTTATTTTTTTAAAAGTTTCCTTAGTTTGGTGAATGTTATATATGTATTCCAGGGACCTAAGCAGGTCAAGGATTTTAGTTAGACAGTAAGTGCCACAAAAGGGTTGGTAACTACTATCGTCACATTCACTCCCGGATTAAGAAGGGTAATCTGGTTGGAGGTGTGACACATAATCACTTGAACTAATTTTTCTAGTTTCAATAGCATGCTGTAATTTTAGTTAAGATGCATAATCTGAATGTTTTACTATAAACGTTTGTTTTCAATTGTAATGGAATTTGGACGATCCACTTCCGCTCATAGGTTCTCTGTAAAACAAGATCCTTCAGTGTGGGCTCTAGAGTATTTTGGGATTGAGGGAGAAGGAAGAATTTTGAGAGATCAACCTTGGGAAAGCTCAAAAAAACTTTTACATAGAGTAACGCTCTTTCTGTGTTCTATGGTTTTTTTTTTTTTCTTTTTATAGGTATATCAAAGAGAGACCTCTACCACTTCTTACGTGAGTGGTGGAGAGAAAAAGACTCCCTCCCCTTAATTTCTTTAAAATCAAATAATTAGAAAACTGTTTAATAATAAAATAATTAATAAATAATTTTAATTCACAATTAAAATCATAACAAAAATATATAATAACCAACTCGTTATATATTATGCAATCATATGTTATATCATATATAAGATATAACATATTGTTTAAAATTGTATCATATACAATATATAACCTATAGTTTGTTTTTTCTCTCTTTGGTATTTAATATAGGTCATATTTACATTAAAATTTAATTATATGAATCTAATTCATATAATTAACATTTGAATCATATTCAACTATTTAATTCCTCTCATAAATTCTTTATATTATAATGTATCAAATACATTATACTAATTATATCATATATAATTACATAAACTTAATTATATCATATATAATTAATTTCCTCAATTAATTTGAACAATTCAAATTAATCCAAAACTTGATTCTCATAAAATCCGATGAGCAACGGAGGGGACCTCATGGACTTGTAGCTTGAAGCTCCAATGGTTCGTGAATAATTAATTAAACTCTTTAATTAAATTATTCACCATCCGTTAACTTTCGGGCACTCCATTAAAGATCGACAACTGCACTTTTCGCACTACAGATATATTTTTATGTCCATTGGACATAATCAATCCATAGTACGATGACCCTTCACAAATTGCTCGTAAGTACAACTAGGTCAAATTACCGTTTTCCCCTGTAGTTTACATCTAATTCCTTAAGTAAGATTGATTTCTTTAATGAACAATAAATTATAGTCCTACTATGATTATTCTGATGAAATGGAAGTCTCTATTAAGAACGGTGTTATATAATGAGACTACTCATTTCATGGTCCAGTATTATATAAACTACTTTATATAAAATATCCTCGCTCACATGTCTCCATGGGAATGATCAGGATCAGATCACTTGTAGCATTTTACAACAATTATAAGATCTACAAAGTGGGCCATACTCGTAGTGTCAACAGGATAAGGTATGCAACCTTATCAATCTATTACAGACCATTTAGGTTATCACTTAAAACATGATCTATCCGTATGTCTCTGCATACATGTTTAAGTTACGAGATAACCATGGAACTTAATTTATTGGTTTGTGATTAATGCAACAAAAAATGGAATAAATATTATATATTTATTAGATAAACATTGCGTTTGTACATAATATTTACAAACTATAGAACCTTACAAGATTTAGGACATCAAACTCAACAGCCACATGCTATATGATGTGCTCATGTTTCCAAATGGGTTAAAATCATTAGAAGAAAGAGCTAATCTAACATTACAAGTGTCTGCAGCAAAACAAGGATATTGGCTATCAAAATGCTTCCAACCCTCAACAGTATGTTTTGAAAGAAATAATCTTTGCAACCTTGTCTTTAGTGGGAAAATATCTTAACACTTTATGTGGATTTTTTCCCTTTCTATCATTCAATATGTATCTTGACTCTCCGCAATGTGGACAGTTATCAAGCAATGCATACTCTTTCCAAAATAAAGCACAATCAAACTTGTACATGCGAATTGATTCGTATCCCATCCCTAGGTCACATAGTCTTTTCTTAGCCTCATAGTATGAGGTAGGTAGCTTTACACCATCCGAAAAGGCTTCATTTAACAATTCAAGCAACATATCAAATGATTTATCGCTCCAACGATTAAACACCTTAATGTGCATAAGTTTCACTAAGAAATTAAACGAAGTAAACTTTAGACACCATGGATATAACTTCTCTTCTACTTCATGAAAAATTCCACTTGTTCCATCTTCCTCACTAGATTCTCTTCTAGTTTCTTCGAAATT
This sequence comes from Benincasa hispida, assembly GCF_009727055.1. Lineage (NCBI taxonomy): Eukaryota > Viridiplantae > Streptophyta > Magnoliopsida > Cucurbitales > Cucurbitaceae > Benincasa > Benincasa hispida. The sequence goes on from NC_052358.1 coordinate 13,480,529, forward strand.
TGGACCATACAAATCATGAATCATTTCTAGCATATCATCTTCCACATTATCTCTATGATCTCTATTGTTTGCTATAAGATTTTCATTGTCTTCTATACTTTCAATTGAATCTAAAAATGTTGCACCTATAAACCTTGAATTAGTCCTTAAAAATGGAGGATGATCGACTGTATCTCCATGGAATATCCATCGGCTATAAGTCAGAGACATGCCATATTTATATAAATGACGTTCTATGTCATCTAAGTTATTCCAATTTGTATTCACACAGTTTGAATAATGACATCTTATTCTTCCTGCTTCATCTAAACAATTCTTCGCGACTTCAATAAAATTATCAATACTGTCAGAATATTGACTAGACCTTCGATCTCTTAAATTTATCCAACTACGATCCATAACAAGTACAAAGTGAAGTACCTAAATTAGAAATCAAACTATTAGAATCTAAGTCTTAGGAAAAATGCAATTAGGCAATTAAATCACTAATCAAAGTTAGGTCGATCTTATTAGTGTCAATGCCATATTAAGTGGAAAAGCAACACGTATGATTGAAAACACCCTTAATCTTTCAACGTTTTAATGAGGGTAAAATTCTTCTCAAAGTTCTTAACTCCAACAAATAAACATCATCATCATCTCATAATCTTCTTCCTTTAACCAATGTCTATTGAGAAGTAATAAGAGTAAAGTAAATATAGAGAGATTGGGTAAGATTCATAACTTTAAAGACTTGGCCACCTAATAGTGAAATAGGCATTTGAATGGAAACAACGTCGATTGATTTCTTAAGAGAGGCACACTACAAGAAAAATAGCTTGGTTGTGAAATAGGAGTGATTCTTGCACAAAACACACTAGTTTGAAGATATATGAAGGGCAAGGTAACGAGATTGACATTTATAAATGGTATTATGAGGCCTTTATGAATAAGAGTCCAAATGAAGAATTTATACTATTTTGAAAGAAAGTTCTCTCTGTTTTTTTTTTTTTTTTTTAGTTTCTCAGATTGGAGTACATTTTTTAAAAAAAAATTCAAGAAACAAAAATGATTATCAAACAAATATGTTTCTTAAAAAAAAAAAAAAAAAAAGGTAAAAAGTAGGGGAAAAAAAAGAGGGGACTGATGGGGAGTTAAAAGGGGAACACAGAGGGGGAATATAGAGGGGGAGAGAAAACTCACCTAAAAATTTGGAGGTGATGCCGGGAGAGATACTGGAGGTTCGATTTCGGGAGAGGGAACGAAAAGGGGAAGGAGGTTGAAGAAATAAAAAATAGGTTTTAGGGAAATCAAAGATAGAAAAAAAGAGAGAAAGGAGGGAAAAATGAAAAGAATGGATTTTTTTAATTATATTTTTTGAATAACCTTTTAGAGACAATGTAATATATTGCTAAAGAATTTTAATATTTAATGGTGTTGGTTCGTCATAGATTGTTTCAGTGACACCGATATAAATTTTGTCACTAAAAATGATATTCTGCAACATGTTTTCCATTGTGTCGCTATAAATTACCATTTAGCAACAAAATTTTCTTACGACGCTAAAAATTTGTCACTGAATATGAATTTTCTTGTAGTGAAGCCAGTCACTTACTGCCTTTGAGTTACTTCTCAAAGAGTTGTAAGCCTCCCCTATTTGCGTTTGTCCTGTGAAAATAGTAAAAGCCTTTGGTTAATGCCTTTAGGTCCCTATTGAGCTTAACTTCATCATTCAACTTTAACATATACTAAATCCAAATCTAGTTCAACGTTCATCACATTCCTTTTTACTCAATGCATTACCATCCTTAACTAGTTTTTACCTTGCGATTGGTTAAGTGGGTAGCAATCCACACACAGGTGCTCAATGTCATTAGGATCCGCCTACCTCGCCCATGCGATGGGCGTTTGTGGCCGCAACCCTCAACGCGCCTATTCCGTTGAATGCAGCTCTCGCGCATTTTACGTGCACACTTCGGCCAGCGCTTGCTTACTCTATCACACACCTTTACCTATGCATATGCTTGCCTGCACTTAGCCTCAGACGGTCAGCTGCTTGCTTATGCTTGGGTGACAGTTGCCTACTTGTTCATCCAACAAAAAATTCCGAATTAAATTTTCCAACTTAAATAACTTAAATTTCAGACTTAATCTTAGGAAACTTCCTTCTAAGAACTTATTCCCAGACATTTCAACTAACTTACCTTAAAATTTCAGCCTCTGATTCCTCTCCACAAGCTTGAAATTCGTCAATCTTTACAACCTATCTGAGTAACCTAAGAATCTTGAGCACTTGACAAATTCTTCAACTTTCAGCTCCAATTCGTGGGAATTTCTTCTTGGCAGCCTAAAACCGCCCTCAACATTGATCAACCTTAAGTTTGGCAGCAACTCCTCTCAAATAGCCCGAGTGAAAATGGCCAAACCGAGCTCTTCTTCTTAAAATTCTTTTTATACTAGTATATGCATGATTAGAGGGCTTAATAAAGTGACACTTAGGCCACTAACTCTAGCTTAAGGCTCTAAACATGCCACATGGCCCCCTAACCAGGTGATTATCCTAAGCATTTCAGCCTCACCCAATGCATAGGTTGGACACCATTGCATAGGGTGATGTTGAACGCTTAGACCCCTCCTTCTCGGCCATCGCCTTACCAATCATTGTCTCCTACGCCTTATCTTAGGCACTTGCGTTGAGACTTGTGGCTCATCAAAGCCTTAGCTAACCTCCATGGCATACCTTGCGCCTTGCGACCCGCCTATCTCTTGCTTTAGCATCCCTCAAGCGCTCTCTCAGGCAAGTTTGACTGCACGCACACCACATGCCTAGGCCTTCACTAACCTCTGGTGAAGCCAACACATCCTCAATACCCATTCCCTCGGTAGGCTCTACTAACCTCTTCATGGCCCTCAATGCAAGACTCATACTTGGTCATTTTTTTTTCTCTTTGAAACCTTCACATGACATGAAAAAACCCCTCAAGCTCTTTTATTTCTTTTAAGTATCATTTCCACTTATTTCACCTCAGAGCCTCCCTTTCTATACTGAGGAAATTTATTTTTCTACCATTTTCCAACTTTGCCACACGCCTAACTTTCCATTGCTTTAAGCTCTCAAGTTTCCTAAGCGTCGTCTGCCCTTTACAACCCGATAGCACACCTTCCTAACATGTAGGAAATTTTCCTCTTTTAAACATTATACACAATCATAACACACTTTACATAACATTTAACTATATAAACACCATTAACTCATAATCATAGAAACTTAAACACAAATAATTAGTAAAATAGGTTTAGAGTTTACATTTACTACAAATTTTTTTAAGGTAAATGATTTATGAGACACACAATTGAAAGTTCATCCATATCTATATTATATTAATAAGGTACGATCTTTGAAAATTCTTTTAGACAATTTAATCCTTCATTTTTAAGTGAATTACGAAAATGCCAATCATTTCTTCAAAACCGTGTAATTCTTTGTATTTTGGATTAATTACGAGTATACCAATTTTATTTAATCATTTCCTTACTTTTCTTCTAAACAATTAATTATCTCTATCTAGAATACTTTAAATTTAAACAAAAAAATTGCACGTTACTCTCTTTCTCTCTATTTTTGGTGGGTGTAAGTTACTTTTATCTATTTAATTAATGATTAATCATGACATTTCTTTTTTATTTTATAATAACTCTAATGATTTTACGTTTAATTCAAATTAATAATATGATTGGAAAGGTTTTAAACCCCAAAATGCTTGTAACTTATCATCTCTTAGAATATATATAAAGTCTCATCTTCCACTTTTTTCTCGGCAACGGATTTGCTTTCTCTTTTTAATTATTGTTTTTTCAACTTTAGATGATTGCATGATATATTTGTGTAACACTAAATTGTAGAAATTGTAAGTATGGTTTATTATTAGATACCGTTATAATTTAAAGGATAGTTTGATCTTAAACACTTAAAGGCGGACACATTTACATCTTATTCTATGAAGCAAAAATATCAATATCTTATATATTTCTTTATATAACATTTTTATTGTTTTTCTCGTTTATGTAAGATTTTTTTAAAATTATATTTCCTAAATTTATCTAATTAATTAAATGTCTTTTTTTCCCCAACTTCAAAGCATATAAAATAAATATGATTTTTTTTTGTTATATAGTTTTTAATTAACATTTTAAAGTAGTATCTCCAGATTCATACAATTTTACTAGTTTACCAGAATGAACCGGAAACATCAATTGAAGTTGATTTATAATCTATAAAGTAATACAGCTACATGATACAAATATGATCGATACGACGATTCGTCAATTTCTAAAAAAATTAAGATATAGATATGGATGCATCATTTTTTTACATATTTTTTAATATATATATATTTCTAAAAAATGAGGATATTGATACTTTGAAGATATATATTTTTTTTCTTTAAAAAAATCTAGGATATAGATAAATTTAGCATACAAGTTAATAACAATAGCACAAAATAGAATACAAACACTGAAATATAATACAAAAAAAGCAACATCTAAGATGTTGAAATACAATAGTTAATAAAATGCAATAGATCAAAAGTGACTCATATTGCAAATAAGAAGAAGATTAGAGAGAAAAGTATGAAAATAAACGAATAACTTCTCCATTGAATTGTTGAAAATATCTAAATAGTTTATATTTTTGTGGATTTTGTGGGGACTCAAATGTGAAGATGAAGATTAGATGATTCTAGTCTTGGATTTGGTCCGTTATTTATTTTTTTCTCCTTTTAATTTTGGATTGGAGTAGTAAGCTTTTTAAATAAGTTGCCTAGTTTTAGATTGAGAAATATTAGATGAGTTGCTTATATTTTTTCTTTAAGAAAAAGTACGCGTAGAAATAGATACGTCAAATTATGTGTCAGATACATATTTGAAAAGTATCAATATTCGATACATGTTTGATACGAATTATTTGCCTTATATTAAATATCTGTGCTTCATAGTTTATAATGAAACTAATAAGAAAAGCAATAAGATGTTGAAGATGTTGAACTTGACAACCATTATATATATGTGTGACTTTTATTTTGAAGGTGTGAATTTTATTGGAAATTAGATTAAACTTCATTAGTTCTTTGTCTCTTTATTATATGTAAGGATATGAAGAGTCAATTAGAGTTGTATTGGAAGCGACCATTTATTTTTAGTATAATGTTAGTAGCAAACATATTTTGAATACAAGTATAAAAACTAGAAGCAACAATATTAAATTCATATAAGTACAATATACGAAAACCCATTTTTACTAAAAAAAAAACATTCAACCAATTTAAAAAACTGTCTAAGTAACCCGAATTAAAAAAAAAAAAAAAATAGAAATATAAATTATTGTAATTAATATCACTTCACTTCATGTTAGTAACAAACCCATTTGGGATTGATCTCCAAGTGTAATTTTTACTATTTTAAAATTTGTGGGTTTAATTTCTACCACCACCATATTTCAAGAGTGGTATTTACTTTCAGTTGCAACGATCATAATCCTAATCCTAGTATTAGTAGTCCAACACAGATATATTGAGCTCGTACAATGTGATTTGGATCTTTTTCTTTTTTATAAATGAAACTTTAGACATAAATATTATATATACATGCATCAAATTTCGTGGGGTGTGTTAAAAGAATTTGATAACCCGAAAAAATCAATCAATCCACAATTTATGTTGGGTTATAACTTATTTGGATTGGATTGAATTCAAATAAAGTTGATTCATGGGTTCACCTAATATAACCCAAGTCAAGTCGAATTTTTTATTAACTTTAAAATATATCATTTTACTAATTATAACACAATTATTTATACATATATTATTTTTAATTTTATTTAATTTCAATATTTCTGTTTTCATTAAATTTTTTTTTTAGAATGTATAAGTAAAGAAACAACCACCACTATTTTCATGCGTGAATTGAGTAAGGTAACGGTTTCTCCCATAATTCGCAACAACCAGGGTCCTTTACCCTTTACCTTCTTAATTTTAAGTTTATTTATTTATTTAATTATTATTATTATTTTTAATATTTAGCCATATTACATTTAAAATTCAATCACAACCCTTCAGGTCCAAAAGCTGAATAGCCGTAGGATAGAGAAAGAAATCCAACGGCCAAAATTAAGCTACTAGAAGCTTCTAATTCTTCAACAGTTGCTCTTAAATCTTTCTGCTCTCTCTCAGTCTCTTCATTCCGTCACTGTTGTCGTGCCATCCTTAAGACAAATTTATCTCTACGTTTCATTTCGTGCTTTCAAGGTTGCCATTGACGACCATTTATATCTTCTTTCTTTTGTTTTCGTCTTTCAGATCTGTGAATTGATTTCTTTTTCCTTTTGTAGAGATCAGACTCGGCCATGGGAAAAAGCTATCCCACTGTCAGCGACGAATACCAGAAGGCTGTAGCGAAGGCGAGGAGGAAGATTAGAGCTCTTGTTGCTGAGAAGCACTGCTCTCCTATTATGCTTCGTCTTGCGTTTGTTTCTCTGTCCCGATAATGATTATTATATTGATAATGGATTTTTTTTAATTACATCAATGGTGATGATTTACTGTGGACTTGTAATTTCAGATGGCACTCTGCCGGAACGTTTGACGTTAAGACTAAAACGGGAGGTCCATTCGGCACAATGAAGAACGCAGCAGAACTCGCTCACGGGGCTAACAAAGGTCTTGACATCGCTGTTAATCTTTTGGAACCGATTAAGGAACAGGTGCCGATCCTTTCATACGGTGACTTCTACCAGGTACGGCACGATCGTTATTTTCGCACATTTCGTAAATGGTGATTGTGAAAATTTGAAATCGACTAACGTATTGAATGAATCGTGAGAGAATGATTTGTGTAATGTTTCTTTCTTCTTTTAATTTGTATTTTTGCTGTACGGTAGCTTGCCGGAGTTGTTGCTGTTGAAGTTACTGGTGGACCTGAGATCCCGTTCCATCCTGGCAGAGAGGTAGTTTAAACGAAGTCTCTTTCTACCTTTGATCCATATGGAAGTTTATTTTATAACTGTGGATTCTCGATTCGCTACTATTATTTCGATCGTGAATTAGCGTTTGAAACTCTTTTCTGATGATACGCTTATACGTTTTTTGATACTTGTCAGTTAATCAATTGCTTGCGTACGCGTATCACCTATCGATTTTCTGTTCGCGAGATTAAACTCAATGATTCAGTAAATCACTCGATAAATTGTGATTGGCTTGAACAACGACTTTGCTTTGTTTTCTTTATGGAAATTCTGAGTACCAAGTCTATACACCAATTTTTCAACAATTCATACGGTTGGCCTGTTGATTATTTTAATATTTATGTTTATATTTTAATTATTTGTTTTGTACATTCTTTGAGCTCTTTCGCTACAGTTATTTACACTCCATAACTAGTTTATAGTTTATGTTATTACTATTTATAATTATATTGATGACTAATTTAACGATTACATCGTAAATACCCAATAACGATGTGAATACCAACTTATCATGTATATGTTAATCATTTGTTATATATGACTTGCTTGTGTTATTTGATTTTCTCCCAAAGAATTTATTCATGTAGCACCTTTATTTTTGTAATTCTCATCTCAATGCTGACTGTATTCTCGGCGTTTCACGGCGTCAGGACAAGCCTGAGCCACCGCCTGAAGGCCGCCTTCCCGATGCCGTTAAAGGTGAGTACACATTAGAAATAATTTAAGACAATTTCTCTTACGGTGATAATAATGAATTTGTGTTGTACTCATACTCTTATCGATGATCATTACAGCAACATTTAATAATGACATAGGGTCTTCATAAAATAACATAGTCTATCAATCAATTATTTTTTTGAGTGTGATATGAAAGATTATGCACCATGGAGTGTTACAATTAAATTATATGTTAGATGATATAATATTAAATTTTATAAATAAATTCTTATCAATTGCATTTATTTATTATATATGTTTCTCTTATATATATATATATGCAACTATTGCTTCGTAGAAGTATTATCTTCTTCTGCCACATTTTCGTTTCTTCTTGCAGAATGTAATGAACACTATGCACCACTAAAGTATCATTATAATTAAAGTATTAAGCATGAGATGAGAGATTATGCACCATTGTAAATGCTATAATTAAATTATATTATAGTGTTAAATGATATAATATTAAATTTTTAGTACAACAATAGTGGGGAGAGGGAGACTACATGTCAATATCACTAAGCTAAGATACAATGTTGATATTATAATTAAAGTATTAAGTGTGAGATGAGAGATTATACACCAATGGAGTCTAGTTAAATGATATAGTATTAAATTTACTTACATTGCGTCCTTAAATAATAATTATTTCCAGTTGTTAGCTTTTTAACTTATGGTCGGTGATTTCACATATAGTAGTAATGAATGACTAGCACCTAAATCTACCATCATTTTGTTTTGTAGGATGTGATCATTTAAGGGATGTTTTCTACACAATGGGTCTAAGTGACCAGGACATCGTTGCTCTTTCTGGTGCCCATACTCTGGTTTGTTTCATTTGCGAACCTTTTCTATTGCATCTTTCAATCATTCACCTTAATTAAAGTTTTAATCAACTTTTTCCATCTGGGTTCTGACTATTTTTTAATTTTATACAGGGAAAAGCCCACAAAGATCGATCTGGATTTGAAGGTCCTTGGACAACCAATCATCTTGTCTTCGACAACTCTTACTTCAAGTGAGTCTTTGCTTCGTAATAGAAATCAATCTCCATAAAATAGATTCCATTATTCTGAGTATATGAGGTAATTTTCTTAAACGTTTTATTAGGGAGCTCTTATCCCCAAACACACCAGGGCTTCTTAAGCTGCCATCTGATGAGGCGCTTCTGTCTGATCCCGTCTTCCGTCCACTTGTTGAGAAATATGCTGCGGTATACGTTTCTCATACTTGCTTTGTTTCATGGCCACCGAAGTAATCAAAATATCAAATTTCTTCATTGCCATTTTCATTTTTACATGTTGAATTTCAACCTTTCATGAAAAATATATATCCTAAAGATCCAATCTAATTCCATATAGCAAATTTTGGTTAAGTCGACCATACCAATACAAAAGCCTCAGTTTGATAGGACTATGGTTTAGGGTTTTAGTATTTATCAATCAACCCTAAGCTTATAAGTAGGTAAATTTAAGGTTAAAAACACTTCTAGTCCCTTAATATTCTTTAATAGTTTAGTCATTGTACTTTTAAATTTATAAGTAATAATATATGAGAGATTAAATTATTACTTATCATAGGTCAAGTAGTCAATTGATACTTTCATACCTGTTCTAAAGACCGAAAATATTATATATTTATTTTTTGGGAAACCATCTAAATTTAATTATATGAATGAATACTTCAATACTATTTTAAAGTTAAATTACTTGGATGCATTGTAATTTGCCACATGACATACTACTGTCGAAGGGTTTTGAAGTTTAGCAATAATTTATTGGGTGATGGTTTCCCTTCACAGGATGAAGATGCCTTTTTAGCTGACTATGCCGAAGCTCATTTGAAGCTCTCAGAGTTGGGGTAAGTTTAACCAAAGTTTTATTATCATAATTTTTTAAGTAACAAATTATGACTCTCCATTATCATGTTGAATTGAAAGTGGGCGACTGAATTTGGTGTATTGTATTCGTTTGCAGATTTGCGGATGCTTAAGTTTCCGAGAAGTTCAAACGCCGAAGCCGCTCTCTCTCGTGTGCTTTAATTTTCATTGAAATCGTAGGCCCTTCATAAAGATTTTGTGTGTTGGCTTTCTTGAACTAATTGCTTTTCATCGGCATTACAATGAATGCTTATACACACATTTACATCCCTCGTGAAAAATAATATTTTTCACCCACCATTTGTTACTCTTCTGTTGCCTTCTGCTTCTCTTTTTTACTTTAAAATACAGCAAGAAATCTCGACCTGACAGTTACAATCGCTGTTGTAATAATAATCGGGTTGCTTCCGTGGTAGTGCTTTTAAAGTTGTTAAAATGATTTTAACCTTCAGAATCATTTGAAAAATACTTTTAATCACTTTAAATTAATTTAATATTTAATTTTACATTTTTAAATATAATTTTTATATCATCAAAATTGATTTAAATAATTAAAAATATATCTTAGAGTAATTTTGAAAATGACAAAAGTATTTTTAATTATTTGAAAATTACTTTCAAACATGTTTCAATTATATCAATTTATTTAATTTTTTTAATACAATAATTATAGAAATGAGGATCGAACATTCAACTTCTAGAGAATTAACATTGAGTTTTATTAACCTGGATTGGACATTATATCGGTAGAATGTTGTTATATTTTGGTAAAAGAAAAAGAACAAACATTTCCTCGAAGATGTATGGGTTCGGTGTGCGAGATGACCAAAAAATTTGGAATAAAAGATGAAATGTCTTGGTTTTTGGAAAAAATGTCAAAATGATCGTATGGAAAAGACCCATTTTTCTTTTCCTTCTCCTCTCCTCGAAGTTGGGAGAAAACAAGAAAGTAGGGACAATATTGTAATTTCATGTGATCATGACATCATCAAAAGATCTTTTGACATTTCTTTTAAAATTTGGGTCATATGATATTTTAGACCTTTAAAATGGGTGAATTGAGCAATTATCTCTCCAAAATGTTAAAAAAAAAAACTACAATTTAAATCTAATCCACGGATAAACACTGGTTGAGGGAATCCTCTTTAAGAACGAGGTTGAATATTCCTGAAATGATGATTTCAAAACCTTTTCTCGCAATTTTTACAAGAAGCTATTTTATAGTCTTACCAGATGCACAATTTGTATATGGTATTTCGGTTCACCGTGTTTTTATTAAATTAAAATATGTAATATGTAAATATATATTATATTTAAATTATATGATATTACAGATTAATAATTAAACATGTTTAAATTAAATTAACGATAGTTCATAAACTTTTATATTTGCATTTTTTAAGACTCATTTGGTAAGTATTTGATTTTTGGTCTATGAAAATTAATTCTATAAACACTAATCTACATTTACCAATATTTTAAAGAACCAAACAAAACCACTACAACAATTTTAATTTTTACCAATGCAAAAACACGTTGAAAAAAGTCTGTAAAATTGTTGGAAAAAATTATGCCAACGCATTTTCTATAAGGCAATGTTTTTCTCCTGACGAACAAATGTTTTTCTCTGTAGAAGTATACTTCTACTAAGGCAATAATATGTTGCGGCATATACTTTATCCCGACGAAATATATTTGCATTGACAAAAACATACTTCTAAAAATGAAAATTTTCAAATAGATTTATGTTTTATTTCTATATTTACATTTTTATACGTAATTTGTAATAATTAAATAACCAAAATTTTATTTTCTTATTACCTAATTTTGCACAAACAAAATCTAATCTTCAAACAAATATAACAAAAATAAGCTTATATATTAAAAATACCTTTAATGTTCAACACCTGGTAAAATTCTAAGAAATAAAAATATTATATATAAAATTAAGTTGGAGCATTGCTAGCTTCTTACAAATTCCTCATACAAAAAAGTTTAATATTCTCTAAGCCAAAATAAGTGAGATGCTAAACCAAAATAACTTCTTATAGATCTTCTATATAAAAAAAAGTTTTAACATTCCCTAAGCCAAAATAAGTGACATGCTAAACCAAAATTCTTTTTACAAATCCCCTATACAAAAAAAAAAAAAAAAATTAACATTCTTTAAGCCAAAATAAGTGTGATGCTAAAATAAAATAAGTAATTATCTCAAAATCTCCCCGCAATCTCAAAAAAAAAAAAAAAAAAAAAAAAAAAAATTGAGAATTCACACGTACAACCTCAAATAGGCAAAGTAAATATTATGAAAGTTTTCTTAAAATATGTAAAGAAAAATGCACAAAAGAGCTTAACAATCATACGAAGACATTGTTATTTTTTTTTTAATGGTTACAAGGCATGACTCTCCTCCCAAGCTATGAACACGCCATCAATGGTTATAACTAAAACATGAACACTACAAACAACCATTTTACTACCTACAAAGTAATTAAAATGGCTATAATTAAGACGTGAATCTCTATACCATGCTATGTACGAGCGTGTCATAAATCTACTTAAACGTCTTTTGAGGCTAAATAAGTAATTCAATAGTCTTAAAAGCATACCACTCATCTCTCGGAGCCTATAAATAAGTCAAAAGAAAGCACCTATAAAAAGTGCACAAGTAAATCTTCCACTTTCAAAACAATCTAAATAACGGTTAGAATGCATGAATTCCTTCCCCTCAGCCCCATGCTACGAGTGTGTGATATATCCACTTAAAAATCTTTTGAAGCTAAATAAGTGATTCAATAGTCCTAAAAACATATAACTCATCTCTTAGAACCCATAAATAAGTCAAAAGAAAGTTTCTTCAAAAAGTGCACAAGTAACCTTTTGACTTTCAAAACAATCTAAATAACAGTTAGAATGCATGAATTTCTCTTCCCCCCTACGTGCGTGTTGTAAATCTACTTAAACATCTTTCCATCTCTCAAAACCTATAAATAAGTCAAAAGAAAAGTTCCTATAAAAAGTGCACAAGTAACTCTGACTTTCTAAACAATTTAAATAACGGTTAGAATGCGTGAATTCTCTCCTCTGCCCCCAACATATAAAGTAATATAGTTTTCTAAAAGGTGTACAAACAACCATTTTACTATATAAAGGAAACCTAAAAAGTTATTCAAATGGTTATAATTAGAACACATGAACCCCCTCTCCCCAAGCTATGAGTGTGTCCTACCTAAAAATTTATCTTAAACACACCTAAAAGATAGAAAGTGTTGAAGTAAAAGTATCTATAGAGGCTACCATAACTGCAAGATAACCACACACAACAACCAAATTAAGTTCCTAAATCCACTAAACACATATATTTGAAGTGACTTCCATAATTGTAGGATAGTCACACACAACAACTAAATTAAATTCCTAAATCCACTAAAACACACATATTTAGAGTGGCTACCATAATTGCTGGATAGCCACACAACAATTTAAAACATAGAAACCCCTTATGAGGTGTTTGGATTGAGGGAATAGGGATGGGAATAAGGGTGAGAATGGGTAAGGGATATACACCTCCTTATTTGGTACAAGTTTTGAAGCTTTGGGTATGGGAATAAGCTATCCCCATGTCCTTCTTATACCCATGAATGATACACATCCAAAAGTGTGTATTTTCTTGATGCTCACTTTCTCTCATCTTTTAATACATGGATTTATTCTTTTATTTTATATTATTAAAATTAATTAATATATGAATATTAAATTTATAATTTAAAAAATTATATTACCAAACAGACAAGAACTAAGGCAAACTTTGTAATTTAACTTGTATTATTCTAATATTATATAATAAACCGTAAAGAATCGATGCATTAATACTATTAATTCATTAATAAATTATATATGTAATTAATTAATGATCATTATGATTAATATTTTATGAGATTATTTTTAAATAATTATAATTAGTTTATTATTGCTTAATTATAATTCATTATTTTTTAATCACAAAAGGTTATCTTTATTTTTTCAAAACTGATTTGGATGGTTTTATTAATTAATACATCATATTTATATAAATTCATCAAATCGATACATCAAATTATGTAATCAAATAACTTTAATTATAAATTACTCATTTTACAAATATTTGTAATTAATAATTTAATTAATATTATTATTTGATAGTTAAATAATTAATTTTACTCAAAACTTTAAATTGAATTTATTGTTTATTAGTTAATCTATCAAAATTTTATAGAGTTATCCGTGATTAATTTTATAAATAAAATACATAGCTAATTTGTTACCATAGAATTTTGATAACATTCTCATGTCCAACCAAAGACATTCATTCTTGATTCTTAGCAATCTTATTTCCAGACTTTTTTATTTTCAGACATATTTAATTTTAAGGTATCTTTAAAATCTTAAACCAAACGATTTCTAAAGGACAAGCCGGAACAATTGATTGCTATTGGGTCCAATAGGCTTACAAAATGTCCATGATGCATTTGTAGCAGACCCTAAACTTAACAAGGCTCCTTATTCTCTTTGACACAATAGAATATGGCACCTACATGATCAAGCCTTGAAATCTTTATATGAACAAAAGTTAATTGATGTCTCTAGCTGGACTGAGCTAGAAACATTTGTGTGGCTTGCCAAATGGGAAAAAGTTGCAGGCTTTCATTTCTATCTAACAATTATATGAGTGAATTTCAACTCAACATCTAATAATTGTAGATTTATTGCAGAAACATCTTATTCTTGGCCATTATTTTTCAAAGAAAACATATCTAACCTATTAAAATAAAGAAGTTATTTGGATCTTAAGCACTCTAACTACATTAATTTTGAGAATCAAACATACATGTTCGTATCAAGAAATTAGAGTTTGAGATACAACCTTTGTAGAAACTCAAAATTGGTGCAATCCTTTACTTGAATTTGATCACGAACGCTTCGTGGACTACCGCTAGAGTCTTTTCCGCTATTTCTCGACCTTAGAACGGATCGTGGAATCCTATTTATGATGAAATTGAAGGAAATTGTGAGGAATGAGATTCTTGGTTTATGAAAATAGGAAGAACAATTCTTCTTCAAAAACACAACTTGCATGAAGAATTTTTCAGCCAACTTTTCTTCTATCTATAAAAGAAATACATGCAATCAAATTGCATGTAAACTTGACACCAATAAACCACTAATTAGTGGGAATTGTGGTGGTTAAGGAAGTGGAAAAAGTGGGATTTTTCCACTAATCCTACGGTCATTTGCAATTTTAAATTTCATAAATTTAAATTAAGATGGATTTTAATATAATTTTAAATTTGAATTTTAAATAAAATTAATTCAAATGTTAATTTTAAATAAAATCAATTTCTTTCAAACAATTTTAAATAAAATTAATTCTAACAACTAATTTTAAATCATTAATTAAATAATTTAATTAATCAAATTAATTTAATATCAAATATTAAATTAATAAAACATCCATCTCGAACGTGAATCCCCTTTCATGTGTACAATATTTAAATCGAATTTAAATATTTATAACTTTCCAATTTCATTTAATTCAACAATTAAACTATATCAATACGTTAATTATATCGTATATAATTAATTATAATTCCTTATTCCAATTTTGAATGATTCAAATTCTCATCACACCGTTCTAAGGTTTAATCCGATATGAGCTAGTAGAGGGACCTAATGGATCTACAGGTCATGAGCTCCAATCTGAGATTAATTGGATAAACTCTTTAACATAATTAACCAACATTCGCTAACTACCGGGACACTACACTAAATCCCAGTAGCTGCACTCTCCTCACTGTATATATATTTACGTCCACTTGATTTAACCATGATTAGTAAGTCGATCCTTCACAGGTTGTTCGAAATTGCACCTGTGTCAAAATTACTGTTTTACCCCTGTAATTACTGTTAGAGTTGACATTCAACATGCGGAAGCAATTAAGGATTTAAGTACTCTAACTACATCAACTTTAGTAAAAAACATGCATGTTCATGGTATTCAGAATATTAGAGTTTCAAGTGAATACCTTTGATGATTCCTTCGAATTGCTTGAATTCACTATGAATTTCTTCTTCAATCTATACAGTAGACCACCACAAGAGTCTTATCTATTAATTGCAAGTCTTAGATTGAGTGGTGGAACTCAAATTGATAGGGAACTTGGTGTGGTTTTTTTTAGAGTTGAAGAAGAGAGGAAAAAACGTTTTTTTTTTTTTTTTTTTTTTTTTTTTTTTTTTTTTTTGTAATCTCTGAATTATGATTACATCATCCACCCATCTGATCTTTAAATCTCAATATATAGACGATAAACATGCATATCAGATTCAACATGAGAAAGCCACTTCACATTAAATTAGTGGCATGAGGTGTGTGGAAAATGTGGGATTACCCCACTTTCCATCTAATCTAATTTTAAATTATGAAATTGGAAAATTTTGATAAATAAAAATTCATTTAAAACTTTTAATTATACAAATTTTATAATTTTGAGTTTCATAAATTCAAAATTTAATAAACCAATTTTGTAATTTTGAATTTAAAAAATTCAAAATTTAATAAATTAATTTGGATAATTAATTAAACCAATTTAATTAATTTAATTTAATATTAAATATTAAATTAATATAATACCTCATTAAATATTTAAATCATATTTAAATATTATCAACTTTCTAAAACTGTATCGTTTAATTCGACAATTAAACATCAATTATATGAATATAATAATCTAAACCCTAAACTGAGTTTGAATATTCCAAATTCTCTCAACACGTGATTCTAAGGTTTAATCCTTTTACGAGCTAGTAGAGGGACGTAATGGTCCTACAGATGAAGAGCTCCAATGATTTGAGATTAATTGGCTTAACTCTTTAAATTGAATTAATCAATATTCGTTAACTACCGAGACATACCACTATAGCTCAGTAGTTGCACTCTCCTCACTGTATATATATTTCTGTCCACTTGATTTAACCATAATCAGTAAGTCGATCCCCTGTAATGCATCTTGCTCCTTAAGTCTCTATTGATTCTCTAATGAACAATTGGTTTATGGTTCTATCAATAAACTGAATCCCTCTCAACCACAAGAGGATGGAGCCCTTTTGTCCATGACTAGGAGTCAATACTTAAGGAAACAACCTATCTACTAACCCTAAGACGGGTAGGAGTGATTTTCGTCTTGTAGGACTATGTCCCCAGCTCTCTATCCAGTCTTACCCTTAAAATGGGAGGCTTATTGAGCAGCGATGTCACTCTCATCCATGCAGATTAGAGGATAATCCCGAATAAACAAGAATTCATAGTTAGCTAAAGACTAAGATCGAGTTACCTTAGGTCATCAAATTGAAATAGTCAGTTTTAACAATAAACGATCGTTATAAGAAAAAGTAACTATTTTGTGGTCCGGACTTATGCAAACATCTTTTGCATAAGATGTCACCACTTGTATGTCTCCACATGAACGATTTTAGGATCACATTGTTTGTGTCAATATACTGAGTGGGCCGCATTCATAGTGTCCCTAGGATAAGGTACCAAATCCTATCCATATACTTATAGACCTTTTTGGAAATATACTAAAATTTGATCCACTTTTATGTATTAAAACCTCAAAATATGTGTATATTTGAGAATAATATACACATATTAAACATATTTGAGAATAATTAAAATATCCGGACTTATGCAAACCTCAGAATATGTTTAATGTTTACAAACCACGAGTTTTAGGATATAAAAAAAGTCTCAAGAAGCTAATCTCGCTAATTAACTAATATTTGTAGCATTAATTTATAAGTCGTTTGTAGACACAAAAGGCATGCACCGGCTATAAACCGAGTAGCCACAATTGAATGAGGATTCTTCAGTAGAGTCTTCTTAATGTAGAACTATTTGAAGCAAAGCATTTGGATAAATCGTAGGTTTTCAACTTTTCAACTCAATCAAATGCAGAGTGCGACCGGTACAATTTAAAAGGATCCTCAATACTAAAGGATCTAATCACTGCAATATAAAAATAAATAAATAAATAAAACCCCATTAAACGATGCTGTAAAAAATTGGTTAAAAATCACCCTCCCACATTCTATAGACTCCTCTACTCTCCAGAGACAAAAAAAAAGGAAAATAATTAATAGAAAAAATAAGAGTTAGAGTCAACATGAGCGTAGTTTAATTAACATAATATTTGTATTATCGATCTCGAGGTTAGAGATTCGATTTTTCCACGTAAGAAAAAATAATAATAAGAGTTCAGAGTTTTTTTCTAAAAGAGAGTGCGGCCATTGCTTTTAAAATTTGAGAAACGACACAAAATCTAAATCTTATACTTTAACCTAAAATTTATTAATTTTCATTTTTAAACAAAATTTAAATCCATAAATTAGTATTTCGAAGAAAAATACTTTTTAAAATCCGTTACTGTGGGCCCGAATCAAGGCGTATATATACTTGAAGCTTTTGGCGTACGCTATCCAAAAGGGCGCTAAAGTGCAGATTTCAGAGGTCATTTTTCATGCAATTCTTCTCCAAAAAACAAAATATTCATCTCCATGATCTTTTGGTATTACAAGCAGGCGCATCTTCTAGGGTTTGATCGGTAAGAAAATTTCAAATTCCTTTGGCATTCCAAGTTTTCATCTATCTTCTTCTCTTTATATTGATCACAGCCTTTTATTCTCATTCTTTGAGGTGCTCAAAAATCAAAGAAAAGAGAGTTGGAGAAAGGGAATCGAACTGATGATGCAGAATTCGAGACCATTGGATGCTGATTCCTTGACTTTCTTGCGATTCGAATACTTTATTGCGTGATCGACATGGAAGATGAATAATCCCAATTTTCACCTTCCGATCTAGGCCGGTGATACTTCCTGTTGCGTAATTTTCTCTTATGCTTGAATCGTTTCACTTAAGCGTTTTTCTGGCTGTCTGTCATGATTAGTGCGTTTGATCTTGAATTCAATAGTCGATCAATTTGTTTGGTTTGATTTTTGACTTTGTGTGATTTGATTCTTTCGTTGCGTTTCTGATTAGAAGACCGCTATTGTAGTAAAAAAATCTGACGGATTTCCATTGAGATCAATGGTTACCTGCAATTTTCTGATGATGAATTATGTGAGTTCTGAATCTCTTGCTAAACTAAACTAGTACATGTTTCTGTTCATCCTCTGTTTTTCCCCCTCAATTTCAACAATATGTGCCAAAATGTAACTCTTTATTCCCTCTCGGTGAAATTTACTTTCTCGTTCTTTATGATTTCATTTATCCATATCCGAGCTCAAATTTCTTTCTCGTGTGCATTCATTCTTCTATTTCTTATGAATTTTCTGGCGGAGTGAATCTTTTCTTCCCACCGTATCAAGCAGTCACGATTGGTTTGTACGAATTGTTCCTTCATATTTTTGTGTCCGGAGTTTTATCGAATGCTTTGTCCTCTCCATTTCTTTTTCTACTCTCCTTTCTATTGCGTTGCACGAAGATAATGTGAAATACTAGGATGATACGCTTCTCTTGTTCTATTATTTTCCGAGGTTAATGTGGATTGAAACTTGGGAACAATCTGTGAAGGAAAAATCTCGATTAGAAGATAAAGCTCCACAAATTAATTAAATATCCTTTATACACAGTAATATTCTTTTCAAAAAATCTCAATTAGAAGATAAAACTCCACAAATTAATTAAATACCCTCCATACACGGTAATATTCTTTTCATTGGTGAATAATGTTTGTAAGACCCACCTATTTTGTCCATCGTGCCGTCTAGGGTTCCCTTTCCCTTTTAGTATAAATATACCCTTATAGCTATAGTGATTGTATTGAATGAAATACTGAAAAAGGGCTTTCTCCCTTTCTTGATTCTGGTATCATCTTTATTGCACTCTTTTGTCTTACTGTGAAAAATTAATTCCTCTCTTGGTATCAGAGCTCAATGGCTAACGCCTCTGCTAATGCCTTTGGGTCCTTCAGTAGTCCCATCTATAGCAGGTCACCATTAAACCAGCTTTTAAATCAGCTTACCAACATCAAGCTGGTCAGGAGTAATTTTTTTTACTATGGGAGAACCTTGCCCTCCCTATTTTGAGGGGTTATTGCATTGAGGGGCATCTCACTGGTGAAAATGTTTGCCCACCTATTTCACCAAATCTCTAGCCGCTGCAACTTCACCCATAACTCCGGTAGCTCTAACCTTCGCAACTTTCATCGCCATTGGGCTAGGCACCACGTCTGTACAAACCGGCGCAGGAGCTTTAAGTTCCTAAACAACATCTTCTCCCACCGTGAGTCCTCTGTATGAATCGTGGATAGATATATATCAACTCATTTTAGGATGGCTTTACAACTTGATGATAGCTGAAGTTTCAACTCATGTAATGGGTCACGAAACTGCCAAGAGCCTTTGGGATGCGATTCAAGAGCTTTTTGGCATCAAATTATGTGCTAAAGAAGACTATCTTTGTCAGGTATTTCAATCTACTATTAAGGGATCTATGAAAATGAATGACTATTATTTACGTGTTATGAAGAATCATGTTGATAACTTGGAGTTAGCTGTTAGTCCTGTCCCAACTCGACCTTTAATTTCACAAGTCCTTATTGGATTTGATGAGGAGTATAATCCAGTGGTCGCAATAATCCAAAGAAGGGTGAACATTAAGTGGTCCGATATGCAATCGAAGTTGTTGAGTTTTGAAAAACGTCTTGATCTGCAAAACACTCATAAAACAACATCATTTGGTAGCACATCCTCAGTGAATCTCACCACAAAGTGGTGGAAACAAACAACAACAGTTCTTCACAAGCAGCAGACCTCCCCAACAGAACAACGGATCAAGAGGGAACAATCGAGGAACAGGACGCAGTCGTGGAAACTATCGTCCTACTTGTCAAGTGTGCTTTAAACAAGGTCATATTGCTTTGACTTGCTTTAAAATAATTGGTTATCGCTTTCCCTCCAATTAGAACAAAAATAAAATCTCTCGGGGACAACCATTTTCAGGGAATGTTCAACAAAATAGACCCAACACTCAAACACAACAGTCTAATCAAGCATTTCTGGTTGCTCAAAATAACAATCGATTCATTGTCACACCTGAATTGGTCATTGATCCTGGATGGTATATGGATAACAAGGCTTCAAATCATGTGACCTCAGACTCTGCTGGCATGACACATTCATCTGAATATGAAGGTAATGAGAAAGTAACAATTGGTAATGGTAGTGCCTTATCTATTTCTCATATCGGTTCATGCTCTTTAGCCACTGTTGATGGGATGTTGAATCTGAAAAATGTCTTGTGTGTTCCTGAAATTGATAAAAACCTCATTAGTGTGTCTAAATTGGCTCAAGATAATAAGGTGTTTATTGAATTGCATGATGGTTATTGTCTTGTCAAGGATATTCATACGAGCAGAATGGTGTTGAAGGGAGAAACTAAAGATGGGCTTTACAAGGTTGGAACAACAAGAGCCACTGGAAGTGCTTCAGGTTTGGTTGATTCTTGCTTGAAGTTGGAAGATAAGATAAAGGGTTGTTCTACAGTTGTGCAGAATAGTTGTGTCAATATTGTTATGTCAAAAACTGTTTTACAGAGTAGACTTGGACATCCATCCTTAAAAGTTTTACATGATGTCATTAAAAAATATAATCTACTAGTGAAAGCCAATGAAAATTTTAATTTCTGTGAAGCTTATAAGTTTGACAAATCTCATGCTCTTCCTTTCTCATACTTTTCATCTCATGTCCTTACTCCATTTGATTTAGTTCATTCAGATTTGTGGGATCCTGCCCCTGTCATGTCTACTGACGGTTACAAATACTATGTACATTTCATTGATGATTTTAGTAGGTTTTTCTGGATATATCCCTTAAAGTTAAAAAGTGATGCAGTGGTTACCTTTAATTACTTTTTAAAAATGGTGAAAAGTCAATTTAGAAAATATATTAAAACCTTTCAATCTGACAATGGAGGTGAATACTAAAAGGTACATCAAATATGTGTTAACCAGGGGATTAAATCTAGATTCTCTTGTCCTTATACATCATCTCATAATGGAAGAGCTGAAAGGAAGCATCAACACATAGTTGAAATTGGACTAACTTTACTAGCCCAAGCTTCAATGCCCTTAAAGTTCTAGTGAGAGGCCTTCATGACAACCACGTTAATCATTAATGGGCTTCCATCTACGGTGTTAAGGGGACAGTCTCCCATGGAAAATTAATACAAAGACAGCTGATCTTATAACTTTTGGTTGTGCCTGCTACCCATGCCTCAAACCGTACAACTCTCAAAAGTTTCAATACAAATCAGAAAAGTGTATTTACTTGGGCCCTAGTCAGTCCATAAAGGACATAAATGCCTCAACTCGTTAGGTAAAATTTACATTTCAAGACATGTTGAGTTTGATGAAAATTCATTTCCTTATGAAACAGATTTTGGGTTGTCAGGTGAATCGTTGAACTCCTTCAGTCCAGGTACCACAGGCTATATTCCGAGTGCTCCATGGGGCCTTCAGTCCACCGAATGGTCCAGTCCATTATCAATAGCACATTCTAGCCCAACATCTTCTCAACCTATGCCCAACACAAATGATCGGCCCAAACCCTCAACACTTCCTATAGAAGTATTTCAGCATGCAGCGGAA
Organism: Benincasa hispida; assembly: GCF_009727055.1. Classification (NCBI taxonomy): domain Eukaryota; kingdom Viridiplantae; phylum Streptophyta; class Magnoliopsida; order Cucurbitales; family Cucurbitaceae; genus Benincasa; species Benincasa hispida. The sequence goes on from NC_052358.1 coordinate 13,502,805, forward strand.
ACAACAAGGATCAATAAGCATTCTAATTGATTAATTTTGGCTATAAATAAAGCATGTTCATCCAATAATAAGAGGGTTTCAACTCATATTTTTGTAGAATTTTTTGAATCTCGAATTTAGTTGCAAATATTCTTCAAATCTTATTGTGAACCACCTTAAGATCTTTCCTACTATTCTCTTGAAGCTTTAGATTGAGTTGTGGAACTCAAATTATGCTTGAATGAAGGGAATTTGGAGAAGTGGCACACTGTTGTAACTTGAAGAACTTCTTCAACCTCTCAAGTTTTTCAGCAAAGACTGAAGAATTGCATTAGTTTGCGTTATCGGTTTCCACTTCAATCTTCTCTATTTATTGTAGGACAATCATGCAATGAAGGAGGTTGCATGAGGTGCAACTCATGCTTGGAAAATTGAAGCAAGAATCAACTGGATTTTGAGTGAGCTCCTTAGTTGAAGATAATGGAGTTTTCCAACTTTTTCATTTGTTTCCAATATTTCTAATTTCAAAATGATTTCCAAAATCAATTTGATTTAAAAAATTTGAAAACATTATTAGTTTTATAAATTAATTTTTAATTAAAAATTAATAATAAATAAATAATTAAACAATTTAATTAATTCTAATTAATTTAATATTAAATTTTAAATAATTTTACACAAATTTCACCATCATGAATTCCTATTCATGAATTTAATATTTAAATCATATTTAAATATTAATTAAATTATCCAATTTAGTTTAATTCTAAAATTAAACATGTTCTTATATAATTACTAATTCACTTAATTCTAATTTGAACGTTTCGAATTAACCTTTCACGCTACTCTAAAGCTAATCCATTACAAGCTAGTAGGGGGACCTCGTGGACCTACAGATCATGGGCTCCAACGATCCGAGATTAATTGGCTAGACTTTTTACACCAAATTAACCTCAATTCGTTAACTAATGGGTCACTCCACTAAAGCTCACAGTTGCACTCCCCTCAAGGTAGATATATTATGTCCACTCGATATAACCATGATTAGTAAGTTAACCCTTCACAGATTGTTCGTAATAACGGCTGGGTCAAATATCTGTTTTACCCTCGAGATTACCTCACGTTCAGTTTGTGATCTGATCAATAAACCGAGTCCCTCTTGGGCCAATGAGAGGGTGGGACACCTTGTTCAAGACCCAGATTCAGCACTCAAGGCAACCTCTCTACTATCCTTGAAAACGGGTAGGAGTGAATTTCTTCTTGCACCCTATGTCCCCAACCATCTACCCGGTCTTACCCCTGAAATGGAGGTTTATTGAGCCGGCGCTGTTGAGTCGACCCTAACCTATGCAAATCTAAGGATAATCTCGAATAAATAGGAGTTTATAGTTAGCTCAGGATTAAGGTTAAGTTACCTAGGTCGTCGCTTTGAAATAGTCAATCTTAAACGGTAAACAATGTTATAAAGTAAAAGTGACTAATTTCGTGGTCCGATCTTGTACAAACCCATTGCACAGGAATCCCTCACTCCTCATGTCATAACATGTACGGATTAGGATCACATCTTCTGTAGCACTTTACAACTCTTTTTAACAACTACAGAGTGGGCCACATCCAATAGTGTTATCAAAATAAGGCACCTAGCCTCATTCATATACTATAGATCATTTTGATAATTTACTTGAACCTGATCTACTTTTATGTGTCCACATAAAGTTCATGTACTCATGTAATAATCACGGATCTTTTAGTTTATTGGATTTCTAAAACGAAATAAGCAATTCATATATTCAATAACTTATTGAATTTTCAGAATAAGTTTTATTGTTTACAAACCACGAGTTTTAGGATATAACACCAAATAAACTCCTACTTGGACTAAAACTTCAGTGGTAACTTATATATTTGAATATATAAAACTAAGTATCTGAGTTTTACAGAGAAATACAATAAACTAGGGCATCACATATACATGGTTTACCATACGGTATCTCATACCCGATTTTTCTCCCACTTGCCCTAGGTTATTCACCTGGTATTCCTAGTCTTATTAGGTGATTCTCAAACTCTTTAGCCGAGAGAATCGATATAAACATGTTAGTGTACAATAGACTTCTTATTAAACTATATGGGGAATGCATCTTATTCTCACAACACTTGTTTCTCTATAATGACTAAAAAGTCCTACATTCCTCCCACTACACTGAGGTACTCTCAACTCTTTGAGTAAGGCGCATCTGACCTGTCTAAACAACTCTTGTTTACAGTGTTAATTCAATGCAAGCTTTTATAAAAACAAATACTACAAGGTGATCTTGAACAATATAACAATAATTGGAATGATGTTGGGAAAACAATCTAAGGCAACTAGAAAGTTTGTCACTGGATTTCATGTTCTATCAAATAGACCTAGAAATCATAAACTTTCTATACTTTGATCCAACCGAAGTATTTCGGTTTTACCTAACAAGTTTTGTACACTCTGAACTTTTCAAGTGTTCTAAACTTATCACTTAGGTTAAATAACTACTTGCCTTAATTGATTTCTAGCCGTTTTAAATATTTGAATATTGCAAATGGTTTTTAACTAGGTTGGTTCTTAACAGAAGTTGCTATGCAATAGAATAAACATAAATTTCACTATTTCATTTACAAAAATACAATTTGTTCTTTACAATAAGATAATAACAAAAATTGATAAGATTATCTTCAGGCAGCAACATCTCCCACTGGTCATGTTGAGGACAACAAGCAATCTTCAAGAACTAGTTTGCCTGTTTTGCTTTCTCTGCTCTCTTCTTAGCAAGGTACTGAGTTTAGTTTCTTTTCCAGTGTTCTTCCTCGTTGCAGTGGAAACACTTTCCTTTGTCTGCAGCGTTAGTCTTGCCTTTTTTTCTAGCAGTTTTTTTCTTCTCTTTCCCTTTGCTCTTCTTAACAGGAATACTCTTACTCTGTGAAGAGGAAGCAACATCAGGCTTTTTGGAGGACGTTCCTCTCTTCTCAGCGGTAGTAACGTGTACTTTCGGTTCCAGACCTTTAGCTCTCATCATTTTCATGTAAGCCTATAGCTCATTCAGAATAGTAGTCAAGTTGTATTATATTTTATTCATAAGTGCGTTCGTGTAGAACTGCAGAAAACTCTTCGAAAGAGATTCTAGAATAAAACCAACTTGACTTCTCTCGTCAACGACAACCCCATATACTTCTGCCACATTGAAATGGACCATCATATCCAAGGCATGTTCTCTGACAGAGACCCCCTCTTTCATACGACAGTTGTAAACGTACTTAATAGCATCATGCCTTAAGGACAAGGACGGTTGTCCGAACATCCCTCGTAGAGATTCCATAATCTCTTTGGCAGTACATATAGTCTCATGTTTCTTCGCCAAGACATCAAATATGCTGGCAGGGATATAGGCATGGGCTTAGTCATTTGTTTGATCTATCTATCAAACGCATCCCGAATAGTTTGATTTGCATTAGAGCCAGGAATAGGAGGACAATCCTCTGTTAAAATGAACCGTAGATCGTCTATCACTAGTATTGTATTCAAGTTTGATTTCCAAGTTGCATAATTATTCTCAATCAGTTTATCAGACGCCAACAATTGTACTAGTACACTTGTCATTCTGAAAGATATAAACAAATTATAAGTAAATTGCTTTTAAACCCAATTGAGTTTTAGCAAAGTAATAATATACCCAAGATTATTTTTGCAACGATACTATAGCAAGACATTCTTGACTAAACACTATCTCCAGAATAATTCATATTTCGATAGTCATTTTAGCTATCGTTTTTTGTCAGAAAGTACTAACTCTTTAGTAATTTTGTAAGTGTAATCCTCTGTTTTTAGACTTCAGAAGTCAGATCCCAACGATGCTCCCGAAGTTGGAAAGTCAAAGTTGAAACCGACTTTAGAAATCCTATCCATTTCTAGAGTTTGAGTTGTTCTGAATCCTATGTTAAAACCCTTTGAGGGGATAACCGTCATTAAATGACTAGCGAGGCCGACTTAAAGACGATAAGCAGACGCAATATAGGAATCTCACAGTTCAAACCAACAGAAGAGACCGAAGGATATGTTGATACGTATCCTTCACCCACTTACTATGAACTACTTTCCCCATTCACTTTGGTCTTCATCTGTGACGAACACTTTCTGAATGGAGATCACTCCCAGGGTGACACGAAGTGCTGCATAGATCTCATGGTGAAAATTATCTAGGGACATTAGAATTGAAATCAATATATCGTATATCTGGTTTTCCATTGAACCGCTTCCCCTTATTCACCATGATCAATTCACACAAACACTTTTCGACAAGGCTTTAAGTCCTTTACTACTGATGTTAGAGAGATATTTCTGCCACAAGTCTCCTTCAGTTAATTTACTGCTTGTAGCTCTAAAGGTTGAAGCAGACATCTGAACATCTTTTATTAGATAGAGACCATTGGTTTCTTCTCCAACAAGGACTGTTGTAACTTGAAGAACTTCTTTAACCTTCGAGCCTTTCTCAAAATATGTCAGCCAACCATGGTGCTTCAAGTTCAATGGGTCTGTCTCCAATGGTGGTCTAGCAACAATTAGCTAACCTTCAACAATAGATTGCTACTCGTGGGGCAGCCCTTGGGACTACCACAAACCTTCAATCGAACCTTGTAAATTCATATTTATCTTCCGGTCTACCGATGTATTCAGAGAATCTGGTAACCGCCTTCCCTATGTTACCTACAATAAATTTATTGTCTGAATTTATGGGAAACTCTACAAGTTTCATTACAGGGGAGAAGTTGAATGACCAAAATTATTTCTCTTGGTCTCAGTTCATCATGATGGCCTTCGAGGGGCGTCACAAGTTTGGGTATCTAACTGGTGAGATATCAAGACTTAGACCCGTAGATCCTCAAGTGCACATTTAGAAAGGAGAAGACTCCTTACTTCGCTCTTTGTTGATTAATAGTATGGAACCACATATAGGAAAACCCTTCTTGTATGTTGTAGTTGCTTGGGATATTTGGGACGTAGTACAGAAATTGTACTCTAAGAGGCAGAACCCATCATGATTGTACACTTTGCGTAAACAGGTTCATGAGTGCAAACATGGAACAATGAGCTGTTACTTCCTATTTCAATAAGTTGTCTCTAATTTGGAAGGAGATGGATCTATGTCGTGAAATTTTCTTGGATTGCCCGTGTAGTGGAGTTCAATATTCAAAAATTGAGAAAATTGAACATGTTTATGACTTTCTTGCTTGTCTGAATTCCAAATTTGATACAGTGCGCAGTCGAATACTAAGACAGAGACCGATATCTTCTCTCATGGAAGTCTGCTGTGAGGTTCATTTAGAGGAAGATAGATCGAGTGCTATGAATAATCCTATTGTCTCTACCACTGATTCTGCTGCATTTAGTGTAAAATCATCTAGGTTTGATTGTGACAAGCAGAATGGTAAACCACCTCCAGTGTGTGAACATTGTAAAAAAACTTGGCATACTAAGGATCAGTGTTGGAAGTTACATGGCGAACCTCCGAATGGCAGACGATGTCCTCCAAACGATAAGTCAAACCCTAGCTAAGCACTTTTGAGTGATTCTATGAATGGTGTTTCATAGTCTCAATCTCAGGTGAATAACCGAATGACCTTGGTACTGTTGGGGTCGGTGTTATTGCCCAATCAAGTACTTCTCAGTCCTTCAGTCTCCTTAGTATTAACAGTAAGAAACCATGGATACTAGACTCAGGGGCTACAGATCATTTAACTGGTTTATCTGATCAATTTCTCTCATATTTTCCAAGCACTAGTAGTGAGAAAATTCGTATTGCAGATGGGTCATTTTCTCCTATTGCAGGAAAGGGTCATCTCTCTCCTTTTAAGGGTTTAACTTTATAGAATGTGTTGCATGTCCCAAAAATATAAAACAATTTACTATCTATCAATAAGATAACTAGAGATTTGGACTGTCAAGTTGTTTTCACATCTGATACTATTTTCTTTTAGGACTTGAGCTCGGGGATGACGATTGGCACTGTCGGACATGATAGGGGACTCTATTTCCTTAATGATGATGCTTCCTCTAAGAATTGTTATAGGACTAATTTGTTATCTTCTTATTTTTCAACTTCTGAAAAAGATTATATCTTATGGCACTTTTGTCTTGGTCACCAAAATTTGCAATATATGAAGTTTTATTTCATCATTTATCGTAATGTTGATATCTCTTCTTTGTCTTGTGATGTGTGTATTTATGCAAAAGAACATCTGGTCACCTTTCCATCACAACCCTACAAACCTTCCCAACCATTTACTCTTATCCATAGTGTAGGATTGTATCAGCAACAGCGGAAGAAACAAAGATCATTAAGCACTATAATTCATTAATTTTAGCAGAATATAAAGCGTGCTCTTGTAAAAACAAGTGGGTTTCAAGACATACCTTTGTAGAACTTCTTCAAAGCTCAATTTCCAGCGGCAAACTTCTCTAAATCTTGTTGTAGACCATCTCAAGATTTTTTCCACTATTCTCTTGGTGCTCTAGATTGAGTCATGGAACTCCAAACAAGCTTGAGTGAAGGGAATAACACCTTCTTCACCACGAATTTTTCAGCAAAAAATCTATCAATTGCATGCTCCAAATTCACTTCAATCTTCTAAATATATTGTAGACTATCATGCAATGAAGATGACTGCATGAGATGCAGCTCATGCTTGGAGTAATTGAAGCCTAAAGAGATGGATTTTGTGTGAGCAACTTCAAAGGTGATAATGGAATAAAACAAAATTCCATTTATATGTTTTTCCATCTTTTTCAATTTTTCCAAATTGATTTCAAAAATCAATTACATTTATAAAATTGAAAAAAGTATTAATTTTACAAAATTAATTTTTCTAATAAAATTAATAAATAATTATTTAAATAATTTAAATAATTCTAATTAATTTAATATCAAATATTAAATTAATTTTTACACTAATCCACCTTCATATATTTAAATCATATTTAAATATTAATTTTTCTATTCCGTTTAATTCTTAAAATTAAACATGTAATTATATCTCATATAATTACAAATTCCCTTAATTCTAATTTGAACGTTTCAAATTAACTTATCACGCTATTCTAAAGCTAATCAATTTACGAGCTAGTAAGGGGACCTCGCGGACCTACAGATCATGGGCTCCAACGATCCGAGATTAATTGACTAAACTCATTACACCAAATTAACCTCAATTCGTTAACTATTGGTCACTCCACTAAAGCACATAGTTGCACTCCCCTCACTGTGGATATATTATGTTCACATGATTTAACCATAATTAGTAAGTCAACCCTTTATAGGTTGTTCGTAATAACGACTGGGTCAAATATCTGTTTTACCCCGAGATTACTTCTTGTTCCTCAAGTTCCTACTGATCCTCTAATAAATAACTAGTTTGTGATCTAGTCACTAAACCAAAACTCTCTCAGCCCAGTGAGAGGGTGGAGCCCCATGTTCAAGACCTAGATTTAGTACTTGAGAGAACAACCCTTCTCTTATCCCTAAATCGGATAGGCGTTAACTCCGTCTTGCACCCTATGTCCCCAGCTATCTATTCGATCTTACCCCTGAAATGGGAGGCATATTGAGTCGGTACTGTTGAATCAACCCCCACCTATGTAAATCTAAGGATAATCCCAGTTCAGTTAGCTCGGGATTAAGATCAAGTTACCCAGGCCATCTAAGTGAAATAGTCAGTCTTATACAGTAAACAACGTTATAAAGTAAGGGTGACTTATTTCTTGGTCTGATCTTATGCAAACTCATTGCATAGGACGTCCCCACTCCTTATGTCATAACATGTACGAATTAGGATCACTTCGTTTGTAGCACTTTACAACTCTTTGTAACAACTACAGAGTAGGCCGCATCCCATAGTGTTACCAAAATAAGACACTCAATCTTATTCATATACTATAGATCATTTTGACTATATACTCGAACCTGATCCACTTTTATGTCTCCACATAAAGTTCAAGTACTCAGGTAATAGTCATGGGTCTTAGTTTATTGGATTTAGACTTTTATGTATACAATTAATAAAATAAGTAATAAGTTTATTGATTATAGAAAATGTTTATCATTTTACAAACTGCGAGTTTTAGGACATAAAAACCAACCATACTCCCACTTGGACTAAAACTCCAGTGGATCAATATATACAAATATATACAATGTTGAGTTTACACGGAGAGAACAAAACGTACAAATACAATAAACTAGGGCATTTCAATACCCATAAATTCTCCCACTTGCCCAAGTGATGAAAAACTCATAGACCTAGTCCTACTAGGTGACCCTCGAACACTTTAACCGAGAAGACCTTTGTAAATGATCGACTAATTTGTCTTGTGAAGCAATCTAGGTAACAATCATGTCTCCTCTATGTACAATCTTCCTAATGAGATGGTACCCCTTCAAGTTGATCTACAAGATCCCAGACAGAATTGAAATATATAGATTCCATTTCAAGGTCCATGGTTTTAATCCATTGGTCTTTATCCACATCACTCATTGCTTGGTTAAAAGACAATGGATCCTCTAAACCATCATCTGGTATGATGACTTGAGTTTCAGTCAAACCCATGTACCGGTTAGGCTGTTGCACAACCCTCCCACTACGACGAGGCATTCTCAACTCTTGAGAAGGATGTGAAGTACCAGTTTCATTAACAACTTTTGTTGATGGACCTGTTCTATCAACAACTCTTGTTGATACATTTGTCGTTTTTCTGGACATTTCTTTTATTACTAGTTTATTGCGAGGTTGATGATTCTTCATATGGTCTTCCTCTAGGAAGGTTGCATTTGTCGATACAAATACATTGTCTTCCTGAGCGTCGTAAAAAAACCATCTTTCGTTTCTTTTGGATAGCCTACAAATAGGCATACTTTTGAATGGCGTTCCAACTTTTTAGGATTTTGCACCAACACATGTGTTGGGCAACCCCAAATTCTGAAGTGACGTAAATTTTCTTTACGTCCTCTCCAAAGCTCGTAAGGCGTTTCAGAAACATTTTTTTAGGGAATTAAGTTCAAAATATACACTGCAATTTCAAGTGCATGTCCCCAGAAAGAGTTTGGTAACTGAGCCTAACTCATCATGGAACAAACCATGTCCAACAAGGTTCTGTTTCTTCTTTCTGCCACACCGTTTTGCTGAGGTGTGTCAGGGGCTGTGAGTTGACACTGGATACCAGGTGCTATCAAATAGTTTTGGAATTCTAAGTCCATATACTCACCACCTCGATCTGATCGAAGCGTTTTAATCTTTCTACCTAATTGGTTTTCAACCTCAACCTTATACTCTTTGAACTTTTCAAAAGTTTCAGACTTTTAGTGCATTAGGTAAATATGCCCATACCTGGAATAATCATCTATAAAGCTGATGAAATATTCAGGTCACAAAGGTCTGAGTGTATCAGTGCTAAGGGTCTTTTGGCTCTAAGACCTTTTCCAGAAAAAGATTTTTTGTCATTTTACCCTCAAGACAGAATTCACAAGATGGTAATGAACTGTCTTATAACTTATTTAGATGACCGTTCTTAACTAGTCTCTCAATCCTGTTGAGATTTATGTGACCCAGTCTCAAGTATCAAAGATAGGAATTTGGAGAAATTTTCCTTTTCTTATGAGTCTTAGCAGTTGTAAACATCTCTATGTTTAATATGGCTTTAACCTCAATCGATTTTAACATACACAAGTTTTTTTTTTCTAATTTTGCAGAAAAAATTTGTTTACTTCTTGTATTGATGAACATTTCATCATTTTCTAAATAAACTTTATAATTTTGTTCGAGCAAACAAAAGATAGATATTAGATTCCTTTTCATAGAAGGAATGTAATACACACTTTTCAAATAAATGTACTTATCTTCTATAAATAACTTCATATCTCCCACTGTTTTAGCTGAAACAACCTCCCAAGTCCCTACCTTAAAGATTGTTTCACCTTTTGCCAACTATCTCCAAGAACTTGTTTCCTGTGAAATAGTATAAACATGATTAGCGGCACCTGAATCGATTATCAAGATTTTATCATTTTCCACTAAACACGCTTCGATAACAAGTAAATCATATTTATCTTGTTGTTTGAATTTTGCATTCTCATCTATATTATTCAAAATTTTAGATGAGTTCGGAGATAAAGGACAATCCTCTATTAAAATTCTTTTGGTGTTATCAACTGCTAGTAATTTGTTTGTTGATTTGATTTTACTGTTATTTAATTCGGAAGTGAGTATTCTAGAAGAATTCGATATGCTGATAAAATTTAAACAAATTCTAATTAGCAAATTGTAACTAAATCCAAAATCAAGTTTTAGCAAAATTAGTAAATAATGTACCCATAACCATTATTTATTTGTAACGATACTATAGTGAGTTAGAATACGTGCTACCGAGGGTCAGTCAGATCACTAAAGCAAACAATTTTGACCAAACACTTTCTCCGGAATAACCCTTATTCCTATAGTCGTTTAGTTACCGTTTTCGGTCAGAAATTACTAACACTCTTAATAATTCTGTAAGTGTAACCCTCTGTTTTCAGACGTCAAAGGTTGGCCTAACTATGCTACCGAAATGGAGAGTCAAGGTTAGGAATGAACCTAAGAAATCCTATCCATTTCTGGAGTTTGAGTTATTCCGAATCCTATGTTACAACCCTCCGAGGGGATAGTCGTCATTAAATGACTAGCAAGGGTCACTTAAAGCAAACCAGTAGGCGCAACATAGGAATCTCACTGTCCAAACTAACGGAAGAGACCACATGATATATTGACACATATCTTTCACCCACTTACTATAAACAACTTCCTCTATTTACCTTGTTATTGACTCATACAAACACTTTCCGTATAGAGATTACTCCCAGGGTGACACGAAACGTCATATGAATCTCACGGCGTAAACTATGTGGAGACGTGACAGTTGAAATCTATATATCAAATAATTGATTTACGTTTGAACAACTTCCCCTTATTCACCAAAATCTAGATTTATGTTAAAAAAATACTTTCCGTATGGAGGTCACTCCCAGGGTGACACGAAGTACCGCTTAAATCTCGATTGTGTACTCTTAAGGACGTGAGAACTAAAAATAACGTATCGTATATGTTATTAATCTCTAACTGAAGTGTTCTAATAACTTTATCATATAGAAGTTATTAAACTCCTACTGAAGTGTTCTATTAATTGGGTAAATTTATACTTAGGTTCATTTCGGCTAAACAAACTACCCTAAATCTATGTGGCTTATCCAAGTACAACACTTATAATTGGATTTTAACTTACGATGTCTAGGTGATAAACCATTTTATTACCTCACATCGCTCACGTATACTTATAAAACCGATTAACAATGCTCAATAATTCGCCCATAATCCCCAGGTAGGAGGTGTTCCATAGACTGTCAACTTAAGTACCCCCAACCTTAGACATGATTATATACCGGTTGAGTTTGTAACTCGAGTTTTACAAGTTTTAACTATTAAAACAAGTGGTTAACCTACATGAGCATGCCGTGGTTCTTTGTTATGGATTTTAAACGTCTAACCCAATTTTATAACAACTTACAAAATTTTAGACATACTAAACATCCACAACATACATCAAAGGTATTCAATATTTAATATAACAATTATATTAAATAAAAGAAACCCTAACATGCATACTATATATTATAACATTTTATAACATACTTTCAATGTATGTAACATGCTTCTTACGGTGGGATTTTAAATCTACATGGTATACTGTATGCACATACAAGATTTATTTAATTATAACATACATCAAATGCATAAATAATTAGACAGCATACTGATATGATTTAGTTTTGGCATAAACAAGCAAACAAAGGCCTAATTATTACAAAATAGCTTCAAAACCACTTCTTAACCGCTTGAACCGCTCCCACCAAAACCCAAACTGCTTGAACCAGACCAACCAAAAAAAATTTTGAGGTTGAACCAGACCGGACCTCAGAGAACCGGTCGAACCGGCTGCTCTCGCTTCATACATAATATCTTGCTAAGGCTCATTGTTTAGCATTGACGACCATCGTCTTGGGCGATCATGTAGCACCATTGTATAGCCCCCGAACAATGCTACACGATCGTTAGTGTCAAACACTATCGTGCAGCACCATCGTCTAGCGCGGACAAATACTACATGATCACTAAGCGCCATACTTGATCGTTTAGCGTAGGGACAAAGGTACCGCATAGCATCTCAACGCATCGCTTAGCTGCCGCACAAAGCTACACGATCGTGTAGTGTCATCGCATAGCACTTCAACGCATCATTTAGCTCTCACGCAAAGCTACATGATCGTGTAGTGCTATCGCATAGCACTTCAACGCATCCTTTAGCTCCCATAGGTATACGATCGTCTAGCACGTAATACTTCAACGCTCAACGCCCGTAGCTACACGATCGTCTAGCTTTTCTTCACATCGTCTAGCGCCCGAAGCTAAACGATCTTTTAGCACTGAACCTTAACGACGATATTTGAGCAGATGTTAGAAAAACTGGAATCTGCAACTCGGCCTTCTTCACTTGTTTCTTTTCAACTCTAATGACTCACAATAAATTACAGACTCTTGAGAACACATATAAGCTCATCAAACAAGAGTCAATTACAAATTTAATCGAGAAATCGAAGAGAAATTAAATGCCAAAACTCAAAAAACCATATCAGTGCAGTTTTCATATAACTCATGAAATAAACACCCACCACACAAAAATTAAACTGAATTGAATGCTTATATGATGCTCTGATACCAATTGTAGGATTGTATCAGCAGCAGCAGAAGCAACAAAGAACATTAAGCACTCTAATTTATTAATTTTGGCATAATATAAAGCATGCTCTTGCAAAAACAAGTGGGTTTCAAGACATTCCTTTGTAGAACTTCTTCAAAGCTCGATTTTCAGCTGCAAACTTCTTCAAATCTTATTGTAGACCACCTCAAGATCTTTTCCGCTATTCTTTTAGTGCTCTAGATTGAGTTGTGAGACTCAAAATAGGCTTGAATGAAGAGAATTTTGAGAAGAGCTCACAGCAGCAATCCAATTGAATAACACCTTCTTCACCACGAATTTTTCAACAAAAATTCTATCGATTGCATGCTCCAAATTCACTCCAATCTTCTCAATATATTGCAAACTATCATGCAATGAAGATGGCTGCATGAGATGCAGCTCATGCTTGGAGTAATTGAAGCCTAAAGAGATAAAGTGATAATGGAATAAACCAAAATTCCATTTATATTTTTTTTCCATCTTTTCCAACTTTTCCAAATTGATTTCAAAAATTAATTTCATTTATAAAATTGGAAAAATTATTAATTTTACAAAATTAATTTCATAAATTAATTTTCTAATAAAATTAATAAATAATTATTTAAACAATTTAAATCATTCTAATTAATTTAATATCAAATATTAAATTAATTTTTATACTAATCCACCTTCATATATTTAAATCATATTTAAATATTAATTCTCCTATTCCGTTTAATTCTTAAAATTAAATATATAATTATATCTCATATAATTACTAATTTCCTTAATTCTAATTTGAACGTTTCAAATTAACTTATCACGTTATTCTAAAGCTAATCCATTTACGAACTAGTAGGGACCTCGCGGACCTACAGATCATGGGCTCCAACGATCCGAGATTAATTAGCTAAACTTATTACACCAAATTAACCTTCATTCGTTAACTAATGGGTCACTCCACTAAAGCTCATAGTTGCACTCCCCTCACTATGGATATATTATGTCCACATGATTTAACCATAGTTAGTAAGTTGACCCTTCACAGGTTGTTCGTAATAACGACTGGGTCAAATATCTGTTTTACCCTCGAGATTACTTTTTGTTCCTCAAGTTCCTACTGATCCTCTAATGAACAACTGGTTTGTGAACCAGTCACTAAACCAAAACTCTCTCAGCCCAGTGAAAGGGTGGGGCCTGGATTCAGTATTTGAGAGAACAACCTTTCTCTCATCCCTAAATCGAGTAGGTGTGAACTCTATCTTGCACCCAATGTCCCCAGCTATCTATTCGGTCTTACCCTTGAAATGGGAGGCATATCGAGCCAACGCTGTTGAGTCAACTCTCACATATACAAATCTAAGGATAATACCGAATAAACAGGAGTTTATAGTTAGCTCAGGATTAAAATGAAGTTACTGAGGTCATCTAAGTGAAATAGTTAGTCTTATACAGTAAATAACACTATAAAGTAAGAGTGACTTATTTCTTGGTCCGATCTTATGCAAACTCATTGCATAGGACGCCCCCACTCCTCATGTCATAACATGTACGAATTAGGATCACTTCGTTTGTAGCACTTTACAACTCTTTATAACAACTACAGAGTAGGCCGCATCCCATAGTGTTACCAGAATAAGGCACCCAACCTTATTCATATACTATAAATTCTTTTGACTATTTACTCGAACCTGATCCACTTTTATGTCTCTACATGAAGTTCAAGTAATCATGTAATAATCATGGGTCTTAGTTTATTGGATTTAGACTTTCATGTATACAATTTATAAAATCAATAGTAAGTTTATTGACTATAGAAAATGTTTATCATTTTACAAAATGCGAGTTTTAGGACATAAAACCTAACACATAGTGATGTTTGGAGTCCCTCAAACATCACTACCTCTTCTGAAAAACGTTGGTTTGTGACATTTATTGATGATCACACTCATCTTACATGGGTGTTTCTTCTCACTGATAAATCAGAGGTACCATCGATATTCCAACAATTTTAGACTATAGTGGAGACTTAGTTTAACACCAAAACTGTCATCCTTCGTAGTGATAATGGCCGTTAGTTCTTTAATAACACCTTTTATGAGTTTTTGGCTTCTAAAAGCGTTGTCCATCAAAGCTTCTATGCTTATACCCCTCAACAGAATATAGTGGCTGAATGGAAAATTTGTCACCTTATCGAGGTTGCACGCTCCTTCATCCTATCTACTTCTCTTTCCTCTTACTTATGGGGAGATGTTGTTGTGACTGCAGCCCACCTTATCAATCGGATGTCTTCCCGTGTTCTTCAATTCCACCTTATAAATACTAGTGAAGAGACTAATTGGTCCACATCTTCAATTCCTACAGACTTTCTTCCTGGGCCTATCTTAGGTACAAGTGATACTGTCCTTCCTACTAAACAAGTTCCATGCATAACATACTAGAGGAAGAATCTCAGAAAGGAAATAATGTCACATGTTGCTCCACCGGCTATGGTCCATGAATCAGAACCAACACCAGTTCAAGGTACTTCTATTTCTGATAATGTTTTTGTTGAGGGTGATATGTGTGATGTGGTTGAGAGTGACAAAATTGATATAATAGTTCCAGAGAATAACAAAGTTGCAGGGAGTGATAAGCCATTAGGAGAAATATAGGAGGATGAGACTTTGTCGCAGGTAACTAAGTGTGACCATCGTCCTCTTACTGATGAGGGGTCAGGCAAAATAGGGAGTTATGATGCCTCTTTTGATATACCCATTGCTTTGAGAAAGGGCACCAGGTAATGCACTAAGTATCTTATGCATAACTTTCTATCTTACTGTAATTTGTCTTTTGAGTTCAGGGCTTTTATTACTAACCTGGATACAGTAACAATACCAAACAATATACATATGGCCATGGAAGTTCCTGATTGGAAGGCTGTGGTCATGGAAGAGATGAGAGCTCTTGAAAAGAATAATACGTGGGATCGTGTGACTCTTTCTAAAGGACATAAAATAGTTGGGTACAAGTGGGTGTTCACTATAAAGTATAAGTCTGATGGAACTCTTGACAGGTACAAGGTTGGATTCATCGCTAAAAGGTTTACTCAAACCTATGGAATAGACTACTCATAAACTTTTTCTCCTATAGCGAAGCTAAATACAGTTCGAGTCCTTCTTTCAGTGGTAGTTAACAAAGACTGACCTCTCCACTAACTTGATGTGAAAAGCGCTTTTCTAAATGGTGAATTAGAGGAAGAGGTGTATATGAGTCCTCCTCTTGGTTTTGAAGCTCAATTTGACCATGAGGTTTGTAAACTCATGAAGTCTTTGTATGGTTTGAAACAGTCTCCAAGAGCTTGGTTTGACAGGTTCACTACCTTTGTTAACTCCCAAGGTTTTACTCAGGGACACTCTGATCATACCTTGTTGACAAAAATGTCAATATCAAGAAAATTTGTTATTCTTATTGTGTACATAGATGATATTATTTTGTCAGGAGATGATGTTGCTGAGATTATCAAGCTTAAAAAGAAAATGGCTGATGAATTTGAGATTAAGGACCTTGAAAGTCTAAGGTATTTCCTTGGATTGAAGGTGGCAAGATCAAGAGAG
The DNA here is from genome assembly GCF_009727055.1 of Benincasa hispida. NCBI lineage: Eukaryota > Viridiplantae > Streptophyta > Magnoliopsida > Cucurbitales > Cucurbitaceae > Benincasa > Benincasa hispida. Next base: position 13,519,206 of record NC_052358.1, read on the forward strand.
AGGATTTCTGTTTCTCAACGGAAATACATAAAGGGATGTTTGGTCCAAATAATGAAAGAGACAAGTATGAATGGATGTAGACCTGTTGATACCCCTGTAGAATTTAATGTTAAGCTGGGAGATTCTATTGACAAAGTTCCTGTTGATAAAGAGAGATATCGGCGTTTAATGGAAAAATTGATTTACTTATCTCATACTAGACCATATATCCTACGCTATCAGTGTAGTTAGTCAGATTATGCAAGCACCTTACGAGGAACATATGGAAGTTGTGATCGGATTCTGAGATATTTGAAAACTACTCCAGGTAAAGGTCTGATGTTCAGGAAAACTGACAGAAGGTGCATTGAGATTTACACTGACTCTGATTAGGTAGGTTGTACTGTACGTTTGTGTGGGGTAATCTAGTTACTTGGAGAAGTAAGAAGCAAGGTGTAGTTGCTAGAAGCAGTGATGAAATAGAATACAGAGCTATGAGTCTAGAAATATGTGAGAAAATTTGATTGAAGAAAGTTTTGTCTAATCTTCATCGAGACAATGATCTTCCTATGAAGCTCTATTGTGATAAAAAAGAAGCTAGAAGCATAGCCAACAATCTTATGCAACATGATAGAACAAAACATGTGGAGATCGATAGACACTTCATTAAAGAAAAATTGGACATTCCTTGCATTCTTTCTAGTCAACAAGTTGCTGATATTCTCACCAAAGGATTACTCAGGAAAAGTTTTGATTCTTGTGTTAGCAAGTTGGGTCTAATTGACATTTATGCCCTAACTTGAGGGGGAGTGTTGGAAATAAGGGGTTGTTATGTATTAACCCTAAGGGCATTGTAGTATTATTACTTTGTCCTATTTTTCCCTTTCTGTATTAGGGTTTTCTGCAGCCTATATGTATCTTGGTCCTTTCTTGTATGAGTATAAGTTGAACAATAATAGAAAAAAAGTATCTTTCTGTCGTGGTTTTTTCTCCCTGTTTTAGGGTTTTTCACGTAAATCTTGTGTTTTCTTATTCTCCCTTTCAATACCTTTCTTGAATGTTTCCTTGCTCAGATACCAATTTGTAGAGAAGAACACGTATTTTACTTTACAAATTGCACTTGGCTACCACGTGATACCTTTACTCGATTTTTGCATCCATGCAGGGCTTTCGATTGATCATTCAACAAAGATGAAAATAGAGAAGATGAAACTGATTAAAAGAGATCAAATTGAAGATAACGGCATGAAAGATGCAGAGAAGATATGAAGAAGAAGAAACTGAGTGAATAGAGAGCTCGAAGAGAAGAACAAGAAGAAGAAGATAGGTATTTAAGTGGTTCGGTCAATAATAAACCTACATCCACTGTGCAAATGGGAGTTGATCAGATTTTATTAATCAAGGGAAAGATTTACAGAGTATTCTCATATTAGTGAATTCTTTCTCTTAGAAACTGCCTTTTATAGAAAAGTTTGGTAACTCATTTTTACAATTGACTTTTAACAGAATTTTAGGTTCGACTAAGAGTTGATTTATACACTTCAATCTAAACTAAAATATCTTAATTATCTAATAATTCATCTCATCATTGCTCTTATTTTTTAGCTATGATATTTTTATTGATTATTTGTATTGCTTTCAATAGACAAGTAGATCTCATTATAATATCTTATATTTATCCGTTGAACTAAAGTCATATTTGGCCAATTAGTAGTAGAGTAGTATTTGAATGCACTCATCTTTCTATATCTCATCCTAATCATACACGTATAAAAAAAATCCAAATATTTTAAGAAGAAGTAAATTATGATTGGACAATCGATGGACACATGTGAAGATGAGTGTAGACTATGATGCACATAAAGGGATGTTTGATCCAAAGATTTGGAGTTCGAGGGAGTGGAAATGTTAAAGGTAGGGTTTGCTCAAAGAGTTTCGTGGGCCCCATGTATAAAAAAACATCAATTTCATTATTTCTTTGTTGGCAATTATCAATTTACATCCTTGAAGTTTGTAGGTTGTATCAATTTAAACCCTAAACTAATAATTTGTATCAATTTTAACCTTGAACTTTAAAGTGTATCAATATAAATTTTAAACTAATAATTATATCAATTTAAACCTTGAACTTTCATAAATTTATCAATTTAATCCTTAAAGTTTTATAAGTGTATCAATTTAAACCCTTTATTATATTTTATTTGGATACGTTTATGAAAGTTTAAGGTTTAAATTGATATACTTATGAAAGTTTATGGTTTAAATTGATACGATTATTAGTTTGAGGTTTACTACCCAAATTTTAAGGTTTAAATTGCAAAGTTCATGGATGTATATTGATATTTGCCCTATTTTTGTGAATACAATTTGATAAGGTAAATTAATAGTGCATGATGTGCAATATTTGGCTCTTATTTTCCCGAGTTAAATAACATGTAAGATTGGAAAATTCAAGTCTCTCACTCCTACGTTGAGAGAACATACTTAAATAATTTCTATGTTCAGGTTGACTCAATATTTAGATTGGTCAATTTTAAATAAACTGTATGTAGAAATTAAAAATGGTTGACCCTCTTTCAGTGATGGTTGACCCCTCTTTCAGTGAGGTGCTGAGATTTCATGTTTTTCTTGATTTCGATTACGAAACTTTTTTATGATTACTATCTAGGTAACATTGTTCTTAACTGGACACACTTTCTCTAGTGGGTTGTTTGTTTGTATTCTTTCAATTTTTTTTTTTTTTCCTCAATGAAATTAGTTTTCCAAACTTTAATACCAGATGCAGTATGTTTCAAAGAAGTTGTAACGAATATGCAATTGGAGTCTAAACAAAGAATTTTGTTGTTAAATGTTATCATGAGTTCAACATGAAAGGAAAGAACAGATAATTTTTTTGACCGCCCAAGCTACCCATCTCGGGATTGTATACATTTTTGTGATAAAAGAAGAAGAAGTCAGACCGTTAGTGGAAAAGAAGAGAAGGAAGGGCATCTGGCTGACGGGACTTATGGAGTTCGGCCCGCTTTGGTGCATTTTGTACAGTCGAACGGTCCGATCCCTTGATTATTTTTCCGTTTCACCTTTGTCGATTAACAGAAAATTAGTATTAGACAAAAGCCACTTCACCCAAACATATATAACTATATTTAATACAAATATATTATAATGTGTTTTCAGTTGTATTTTTCTTCTGAGTTTTTTATTTCGATTTTCCTTTTTATTTCCGATCTTTTTGCGTTTTTGCTTTTTTTTTTATTTGTACGGAGTTTTTTCATATATAGCAAAATGGCAAAAACTTATTTACAAATAATTTATTTTTCTTTTTCTGTTTTTCTTTTTCTTTTTCTTTTTTAATTTAATTTACCTACTTAGACTTTATATATTTACTATTTTTAAATTTAATTTACTTTTTATTTTTATTTAATTTTCAATTATTTATTTATTTATTTAACTCGCCCCATCCTATTCCTCGCCAATTGGGTGGAGTTTTCCGTGGGGACAGAGATGGAGAATATCCCTGGCCTCACATCGTTGCCAATCCTTACCTCCACTGTGAGAGGTAAAATATTTGAAATACAGTATAAAAATTGAAAAACAAGAAAAAAGAAAGTCAGCCTTGCAAAATAAAATTAAAAGAAAGAAAAATCAACATTCTACGGCATTTAAATAATTACTTTCTTTTTATTAGAAAAATTGTATTAAACTGTTTCACAATTCACATACACTGTTTTTATGAATAACTTGTTTGTTTTAAAAGCAGCAATTGAAATCACTTATCTTGTGAAACTATGAATTTTAAACCCCCATTGAAAAGTTTACTTTTACCCGTTACCCAAAAGATGTACTTAAAAAAAGATTTTCCGAATAAATAAAAATACATCATTTTCTTTTCCGTAAACATTAGCCAAATTGTTCTTTTAATAAACAAAGCATTCGAAAACAGAACAAAATAATTTCATTTCTATATTTTTAGCCTTCATTCATAAATATGATTTACAAAGTTCAATTTTAACTCTATAGAAAAACACGGAAAATATATCTAGAAAAAAATAAAGTTAGTAAATTTTAATGGGTTAAATTGTAAATTTAATCCTTTAAATTTTAAGTTTCAATCTATTTGATCCATAAACTTTAGAAATAGTCTTTTAACAAATCTTTAAATTTTCAATCTTGAATCCAATAAATTCCAAATGTTTCACTTTTGTCTCTAATAAGTTTTTTCCTAATTAACATACTCTACGAAAAAGTTCAAAGATCACTTTTTGAACTTCAGTTATTTTAGAATAAATCTAAAAGTTGATGGACTAACTTTATAATTTAACCAAAGAAGGGTGAAAGAGCATACCGGAGACCATGGGCCTGGTTCAGGTTGAGACTTGTCGGGAGGTGAATTTTGTACAGCTCCGGTTTTTATGGTCAGAATTTCCTGCATTTTCAAATGAATACAGGAGATTATCCTCAATCAATCTCCCAGACATCTATAAACGAGTACTCGACCCTTCAAAAAACAAACAAAAATAAAAGAATTTCCTGTTCTATAAAAGAGTACTCAACTATTCAAAATATAATGTGAAAAAATGAAGTCTGATAATTTCTTTGTAGAAGAAAATAGTGAAAAATTAAAAGTGGTAGCTACCAAGAAGAATAAAGAAAACTAAAAATATTTCTACTGTACTTGAACCTAGAAATTGACATCAAGTATTTCGTGCTATATAATACTATAATTCACATTTGGCTTCCAATGATTTATTTTCAAGTTATACCTTTTAAACATGCCAATGCCACCGACGTTGATTGTTAGGTTACTCATCCGTTTCAACTTTTATAATAGGCACAAAATATAGATATAGCACAAAGGCAAGACAACATTAAACTTAGGGCATCTTTGGAAGTGATTTCAAAATGGTTAAAATCTCTTCTTTTTTTTTTTTAAATCACTCCGAACATATTTTTAATAGTTCAAAATCAATTTTGATGATATGAAAATTGTTTTAAGAACTATAAAATTAAACAATAAATTGATTTTGCATGATTAAAGGAGAGTTTCTGAGTGATTTTAAATATCACAAAAGTGATTTTAACAATTTCAAAATCAGTCTCAAACACACCGCTTATGAACATAGAAGGTTAAAAAAGATTATTAGAAATTTAAGGAAATATCTCACCTCTCCTGCAGCTTCAAGTGCAGCCAACCATTCTTCAGAAAACGGAACGGCATTTGTTGAAGTTATAATTCCCAGAGCATTTTGCTTCCCGACATCCTCAGACTTCCTTCTGCCAATAGCATTTAGAGTTTCATTCAAACATCTTTAAACAGAGAAAAGGCAAGGATTCAAAAAGTTCATCCACAAACCAAAGTACTTACAGCTCCAGTGATAGTGAATTGCCGTCGTATGCACTGCACGTTTCAGTATCAAGAAGTCGATCCATTTCACCGTTGAGCTCATTTTCATTTTGAAACAGTATGTTTCCATTCATCTCTGGAGACTTATGATTTTCCAGTTCTTTAGCTTCCATACACTGTTCAATATTTTCCCTTGACAATATGTCATCATTGGGTATTGATGAACCCAAATCTTTAGTCGGTGAACAAAATGGTGAATCGTTGCAAGTTGTTCCTACTTCTGATCGTGCATTGTCGTTGTATATATTGCACATTTCAATGTCAAGTAGGTGATCCAATTCATTGTTGAGCTCACTTTCGTTTTGAAATAGTGTGTTTCCATTCATCTCTTGATTCTTCAATTCTTTAGCTTCCATATGTCGTTCACTATTTTCCCTTGACAATATGTCATCATTGGGTATTGATGAACCCAAATCTTTAGTCGGTGAACAAAATGATGAATCGTTGCAAGTTGTTCCTGCTTCTGATCGTGCATTGTCATTGTATATACTGCACATTTCAATGTCAAGTAGGTGATCCAATTTACTGTTGAGCTCACTTTCGTTTTGAAATAGTGTGTTTCCATTCATCTCTTGATTCTTCAATTTTTTAGCTTCCATATGTCGTTCACTATTTTCCCTTGACAATATGTCATCATTGGATATTGATGAACCCAAATCTTTAGTCGGTGAACAAAATGATGGATCGTTGCAAGTTGTTCTTGCTTCTGATCGTGCATTGTTGTTGTATATACTGCACATTTTAATGTCGAGTAGGTGATCCATTTCACTGTTGAACTCACTTTCGTTTTGAAATAGTGTGTTTCCATTCATCTCTTGATTCTCCAGTTCTTTAGCTTCCATATATTGTTCGCTATTTTTCCTTGACAATATGTCAACATTGGGTATTGATGAACCCAAATCTTTAGTCGATGAACAAAATGATGAACTGTTGCAAGTTGTTCTTGCTTCTGATTGTGCATTGTCGTTGTATATACTGCACATTTCAATGTCAAGTAGGTGATCCATTTCACTGTTGAGCTCACTTTCATTTTGAAATAGTGTGTTTCCATTCATCTTTTGATTCTCTAGTTCTTTAGCTTCCATATACTGTTCTCTATTTTCCCTTGACAACATGTCATCATTGGGTATTGATGAACCCAAATCTTTAGTCGATGAACAAAATGATGAATCGTTGCAAGTTGTTCTTGCTTCTGATCGTGCATTATCATTGTGTGTACTGCACATTTTAGTGTCAAGTAACTGATCCATTTCACTATTGAGCTCACTTTTGTTTTTAGAGGGTGTGTTTCCATTCATCTCTAGAGACTTATGATTGTCTAGTTTATTGGGTATTGACAAACCCAAATCTTTAGTTGGAGAACAAAATGACAGATCATTGCAGGTCGTTCTTGCATCAGACATAATTTCTCTACTCATTGTCTCAAATGTAACTTCACCACTTATTTTGTCAAAGTCGGATGATTTAGCAGTTGAACAACTTGACCTTCTTAATGATGCTTCAATCTCCAAGGACATTAAAATGTTGTCATCTGTCCTTGTTTCACATATCTGATGTATACTGCTATTATCCTTGGGTGATGCCATCGGATTACAATCACTAAGACATTCTGGCGGGCATACATCAGAACTATCAATGATAATTTCTTCGTTGTTCTCTTCAGAATTGCTTCTATGCAGCAAGTCATCAATTGAGCAGTTCCCTTGGTTGATGCAACAATTTTGAAGTTCAGAAAATCCAGGTAGTTGATTAAAACCATTAACTAGAACCGGAGAATTTTGTTCGTCTTCAGTCTGTACATGCTCAGATCCAATGTGTACATGGACTTCTTCATACAGCTGATTTTCTGTATCACTCAAACGTATGTCTTGGCTTATTGGTAGAGTTTCAGAACCTTGATCATTCTGATTCCTTTCTTTTCCTGAGGAAGTGTTATTCTGATGCATATCAGATCCGATGTCTACCATCTCATCTGTATGATTGTTGCAATTCCTATCAACTGGGCTGCTATCTACACAAGCATCTGCTTTTGAATGTGGAATTGAAGAACAATCATTCTCCCTGTACAATTTATTTTCAAGGACTTCATTGCTTTCTCTTGTCAAACCCTCATTCTCACAGGAAGTAGAATCATTCTGAGACACTAGAGAACATCCTTGCAATGGTTTACTATTCAACATTGGAGCAGTTGGTTTTTCATCATCTACATGCATTGAGTCTGCAGTAGTGGCCTGCATAGCGTTGTTGCATTCATTTGAAATGCATTGATCTATGTCAGATGCTTCTGCTTTCCTTGTCCGTAATATTCTCATTTTATGAGGATCTAAGGCTTCATCCTGATCAAATGAACAGCTATCTTGACCATTAGAATTGTTACTAACATCTTCAAATCTACCACGATCAAATTCTATTGAACTTCTACTTCTCTTTAGTGAATTACAAGTTCCAATTCCTAACCTCTCGTGATCAGGAGAAGTTCGTTCATTCTTGCAATTGGAAGAGTTTGTAAGCTCAACTTGCTCGGAAGATTGTTCATTGCAATCATGTGCACCACTTAACTGATTGTTGAGAGCCTTTTGGATATCTTGTGAGCACAAATCTTTCGTTTCATCAAGATGTGATTTGGTAGAATCACCAAAGTTGTTAAATGACACATGATGGGGTTGGCACTCCTCTAATTGGTCGTGATCAGGAGAAATTCGTTCATTCTTGCAATTGGAAGAGTTTGTAAACTCAACTTGCTCGGAAGATTGTTCATTGCAATCTTGTGCACCACTTAACTGATTGTCGAGAGCCTTTCGGATACCTTGTGAGCACAAATCGATTGTTTCATCAAGATGTGATTTGGTAGGGTCACCAAAGTTGTTAAATGACACATGATGGGGTTGGCACTCCTCTAATTGGTCGTGAATCTCATCTTGTATTCTAGCAACATCTCCAAGATGTTCCAGCACGGGATTAGAAAGGGACCGAACATCAGGCTTCTCCAGTCCATGGGCGCTCAAAACCTTGTTCATTGTTGAAGCGCCAACAATGTTAGCTACTTTCAAGGCGGACTTCGCTCTATCATGGGAAAAAGGTTCTAGTGAACTACCCGAACTTAAGCATGAAACTACATTAGTTTCTCCATAAGCCTCACCATGGTTTGCTTTCAAAGTGTTCCTAGGTACAAGTGTTGCCAACTGACAAATAGGATTCGAAGGACCAGCTATTCGCACATTGGGAATGTTCGATTTAGACAGATCGTGCAATTCTGGAGTATCTGGGAGCACGCTTTGGAAAGAAGAAAACTTTTTCTGGGATAGAGAAAATTCACACATGAACAGAAAATTATAAATACAAAAATTTGAAGAAAAAAGTATTTATCTAAACTGTATGTAACAGCACTCAATGAAGCCTGGCGAATGGTGATTATACATACCTGACCAAAAAATCCCATAGACGGTGATGGCATTCGCAAACCAGATGGCTTTGGCATTTGGATTTGATTAAGGATTTTGCGACCATCAGGGGGAGCGTTTTGAGTAATGGAAGCAGAAACTTTCTTGGCGTCGTCATCATTTGAAGGAAGAGGTTTTGAAATTAATGAATTTTTGGCCGCCTTTAACCCCTCATTTGAATCGGTAGATTCGTGTTGTGAACGAGAGGAATCCACTTTTAATACTGGGTTGGCCTGTAAAATAGAAGTGAACACTACAATGTATGAGCTTTCCGAATTAGTGGGAAATTTCATGTCCACTAAAACTTTCTGACCATCTTCTCGTCTGCCAATTTAAGTACACAGATGATAAAGACCCCGACTTCTAAACTTTTTAGTTCTCACCAATTTTCTTCTCGGTTGTTCAATTGTGGTTTTAGCCTTCAAAGATTTGCTTGCATTGACATCCTTGTTTAATGCCCTTTTTGCATTGACCGACGAACCCTTTAACGTAGTCATTTTTGGATTATTTCCAGCTGTAACGAAAAATTCAACACATCACACAATGGAATCAACAGCATCGAAAAAGAGGAAATTTTGAATGTGATATGACTAAAAGAAAACAGAATTATCGTGCGATTCTACAACGATTACCTCTTTGAGCAACCTGATTAACTCTTTGAGCAACCTGATTACTCTTTGCATCATTTGGACGTACAGTAGCAGCATTCCTTGGAGCCCTAGAGAGAACAGCAGGATCCCGTTTTGGAACTGGAATTTTGGAAATTCTCTCTTCTTTGTTCACAGTTTTTGTTGTAGTTGAGATTGTAGGCCTTTTGACAGTATAGAAAGGGTCAAGGACAACTAACTTAATCCATAATTATAAGTGAGTTTATGATGGACTGGCTAAGAAAACTTTTGATAACACTGCAAAATTCAAACAAAAGTTAAGAAACAACTTAAAGGATATGACGACGAGGCCACCGGTCGCGGACAGCTTCCACGTTTTGATGCACTCCGATTGACATCTTTGGCTGATAGCTCCTTCAACTTGACCTGAGATATCGTTTAGAAACAAAAACACAAGTTTGTAACATGTCCGCCTACAAACATATATGGTTAGAATCTTTTAATCTTTCTATATCCAAAGCTACGTAGAACCACAAAGATAAAATTTCCAATTAAACTTGGAAATGTACTGACTGCAGAAGCTGGGATACATTATCTTTAGTTGATGAACCACGCTTTGGCAACAAGCAACGGCCATTCTTTCTACCACCACTAGGAGTACTAGTTGAAGTATCCTTGAATAATTTATCTTTCAACGACAAATCATTGTAACAGCCACCACTAGACACAGCTGGTATTTCTATTTCTTCGTCAATTGCTCCTAATGCTTCACCACAAGATGTACTAAGACTACCAGTGATCATCGATAGCTCCACGGAATCCAAGACTCCTGATGAAAGTACATATATTATAATCAATGTTTTACCGTTTGATTTGCAGAAAACAAAAAAGAAAAGAAAAGGAAATAAAACAAATCCATTATGTAACAACATATAGAAACCTTCATCGGTGAAGAAAGCTTTGTTCCATGCTAAGCTTTTCCGTAAATTATATCCTCCTGCTTTCTTCTTCTTCTTCATCTGTTGCGGCATAATACTAAGCTTAGGACCTTCTATATTGTTTGCATTAATATTTTCTTTATCGGTATAATCTGTACAGAAAAAAGAACCGACAATTTAACCAACATGATCTTGCACTTATCCACGAATGCTAAGTGTAAGCTATTGAACAATAGTAGAACATATTTAAAACTTAAGAAATCCTAATTTATCCGAATGAAAATACTAATAACCTAATTAACTATATTCTTAGAAAGAGAGATAGCAACCGCCTAAAATGCAGGTTTATCTAATCAGAGAGAGTAAGACCCTCGATAGATTCAGCAACGTAACTTCTCCGATAAATTACAGCTTTCAGCATCAATCTAATTATGAATAATCAAACAACTTCGGAGCTAATTTCTGAAGTACCGGTAACTCACTCAAATTTAACAAGTACTAACGCCTAGAAACGATATCTGAAACTCGGATAAACGTGCAGTACCTTAGGGCAAAGATTCTAAACAAGAGGAAATGTATATAATAAAACTAACCAGTAGAAGAAGCAGTAGAAGAACCAGCAATGGTGCCGTTGGATCTGTCAGTTAAGAGAGGCGAACACAAGAAGAAGCCGCTGTTTCCAGCTGTAATCCCCTCTGTGTTCCGTTCGAGGTTTAGAAGATCATCTTCTGGAATCTGTTGCAGTAGAGAATCGTCTTCTCCGGCGACTTCAATGAGAGAAATATCGGTTTCCATAACGCCGGCGACGCCAATTGGAATGACCGGAAGAAATTGGGAAGTAGAAATGAGGGTGAGTGAGTGAATTGTGAGATGGAGGAAGGAAGGAAGTTTCTTACGGCTGCCTTTGATTCTTGGATTTGGATTTGAAAGGATATGCGAGCGGGAAGTGCTTGATCAGTTAGAAAAGAGACCACGTGATCGGATCCTAAGCGGACCTTCATTTCATCAACATTTTGAATCTGAATCTAGTGGTCCAGTCGGTGGGCCGCAATATACAGGCCCATCGGGTGACGTCTGAGCGGTTTCCTATACAAAAATTCAGTTTTTTTTTTTTTTACCCCGAGTCTTTTTTTAGTAATCATTTCAGTCTCGTCCGATAATTATTTTATTTTTTATTTTTAGATATCAAGTTTATTTTCTATTCGTTTATTATCATGGTTTGCATATTTCTTGAATACAATGTTTGAATTTATAATCAAATTCTGAAAACAAATTTATAAAAGTTATTTTTTTAGTTTTTAAAATTTTGATTGTTTTTTAAATCATTGGTAAAAAATATATAAAAAAAAATAATAAATTTGAAGGTGGAAATAGTACCTATATACATATAAATACAAAAAACTAAATGGTTACCAAACAGAGTCTTAGATTTTCAAGTTTCAAATTTATCGAATTGCACTGGTAAGTTTTGTAATCATAGGGTATGATTGGTTTGTGTTTAATTTTGGAAAAAAGAAATTAAAAAGTGTTCACAACCACTTACTCAAGAAAGCTTTTGATAAATTTTGTTTATTTCAGTTTATGAAATAAGTTGGTTTAAGAGAAAAAATTGATATCGAGTTTTAGAAAATTGATTTTTTAGTATTGAATGCACGCATCCTAATTTATATAATATATAAATTTATCAAAATATCTCCACTAGTTCTCTACTTCGCTTCCAAAATACCCTCCATCACCCACCTCCAACAACTACTCCATTCAAACTTTTGACGACCACCATTAACTCCAATTGCCACTTTCGACAATCGACTCCAACAAGCTCTTGCAACAACCAGCTTTAGCAAGCAACTATACTTATCTCCAACAACTAACTTTAGTTACCAAATAGATTGATTACATGCTAATAAATTAAGCAAACAAAACCAGCTAATAAAATTATTTTTAAATTATAAATTCGTAGTGTTTAATAGTCGTCTTTTTTAGTAATTTGACACAATATAAATACTTTTAATATATAGCAAACCAAACAAACTTGTATATAAAATATTTTTTAGAAAGTTTAGCCAAACACATTAGTGTTTATATTTTAAGCAATTTTTGTGTAAACAAAATATTTAAATGAAAATGGATTTTTGAAAAAAATAAATTTCTCTAGTCAATCCAAAGAGACTCTTAGTCTTAAATTGTAAATAATGTTGCAATTTTAAGATTGAGTTTGATGTTTGGTTTTTATTTAGTTCCACGTTTCAATATTTTACATTTTTATCCTTTAAATTTCATTAATATTCACTTTAATTTTGATGTTAACTTTCAATTAATTATTTTAAAATAATTATGATGTGAGTTTTTTTAATTAATTGAATAGTGATAGAGAAATTAGCAAAAACTACTTTAGTTCGATTTAGGGGGGAAAACAAAGCGAATTTAATTCTTTTAAACTAATTAACTTACATTAACAACATCACTAAAGGTGAGTGTTTGGTTAAAAACCAATGTTAAAAATGTAAAGCTTGAAACGTAAGGACCAAATAGATAATATAATTAAAAAACTAAGGTTAAAAATGGAATATTTTGAAGTTTAGAAGGTAGTTATAAATTAAGCTCAAGACTCCAGGGTAATAGTATAACATTTTGAAACGACCAAATAAAAGTTAAACACAAAACCAAAATTTAAGGCCCAAAATAATATATTTTCCAAAAATATCCATATACACTAATAACCAAATAAATAACTTACTTTAGAATTTTTTTTAAAAAAAAAAATTAAAACTAAATTATCAATCTAAATAATTTTTATAAAAATTTTAAATTACAAAAATATTCATCCATATCGACATATATATTTAATAAAATTGAAATGTCAATATCGATACTTTAATATCAATGTTCAGAATGTTGATGGGATGAAAATATTGAGACCCCGATTTTATGGACATATGGATGTATGTAAATTTTGGAAAACTTTATGAAAAATGGATGAAAATTGATAGAAATTGTTATAATTAGTTAATGAAACTTGGGTTGTAGCTTAATTAAACTATAGTTTATCATTTTTAATTATCGTTTCTATAAAGTAAGTTGATATTTAGATCTATATTGTAAATGTTTTGTAAATGTCGATGCGATAATATAAATTTTTGATATTTAAAAAATGAAAATGATTTTTTTTTTTTTTTTAAGAAAAAGAGGTTTGAAATTTAGATGTGAAGAGAGTGAAAATGGATGGATAGATATTTGTAGGTGGTAGAAAATAATAAAAAATAGAAAATGTGAAATAGAAAAAGTAATTTAATTATTTTTTATAAGATATTTGGGAAATTTATGGAAAATTTATGGTTTTTTTAAGACGAAAAATCATGTTTGTTGATGTGAAAGTTGAAAAATAAAATAAATGAAGTGTATAAAAAATATATATAACTCTTTGTCAAAAAATATATAGATATATAACTAAATTGTATTGTATTGTTAAATTATTATTAAATAAAATATGGCGAGGGGACTCATCTAAAATATCGAAATCTTGAAATCCATCATCTTTTTTGATCTTCTCAACCTTTCATTGGACATTTAAATATTTTCAAAATTTCATTCGACATTCACGAAATTTCGAAGTTTCAATCAAAATGTAAGAAGAATAAATTATTCATAACAAAATTTCTAGCCGTTGGATATCTAAAAAAACTTTATGAATTAATTACTTAAAAAAATTAATCTCATTTTTTTTTCAAAGGTATTATAATTAAAGTTAAGGGTGTACATCGTTCGATCGGTGTCAGTTTTAAGAGAAAATCGATCAAAAAAAGAGTGTAAAATTTATCCGTACATCGGTCGAGTCGGTTTGGTCTTTTTTTCTTTTTCTTTTTTGTAAGAAGAGTCAAGGTAAATGAAAAAGGAAATATGAATTGATAATGTGTTATCGTTAGGTTAATAAAATTAACAACTTCTTTAATTTTAAATCAATCATTTTTTTTATGAAAGAATTTAAATAAATCATGTAATGATTTAAAAATTAGGCAACATAATAATAATAATAAATCAATACTAAAATAGTAAGTTTGGGTTTGTATGGGTGATAATAGGTTTATTTTTATTTTTATTTTTTTAATATTGTGAGTAGGAAAACAATTAAGGGAAATATAGTGGTTCTGAAACTATTTGGAAATCTATGGTTGTTTTGGAGTTTTCGAGGCGGGGATTTTGTTTAAAATATTTTGTCGAGGGTTCAACCCTTGACCTGTCGAAAATGAAAGAAGAGATCGAGGGTTTAACCCTTGACCTAAAGGAAATTGAGAAGAGGACGAGGGTTCAACCCTCGACCTGTCGAAAATTAAAGAAGAGGTCGAGGGTTAACCCTCGACCTAAAGAAAATTTGAAGAAGAGGTTGAAGGTTCAACCCTCAACATCTGGAAAATTAAAGAAGAAACCCTCGACCTAAAGGAAATTAAAGAATCATTGAGTAATTATACACGATCGCACACAATCGTTTAGTAAAATTACTATGCGATCGTTTTGTAATTCTTTATTAACGTAACAATAGATGCAAACTTCCGGAAAGAACAAGTGAACGATGTACTTCTTTATTAGACAATAGGAATCAAACAAGATTAATCGGTCGCTTACGAGACGCTAAACGATCGTTTACAATCTCTTCACGATCACTCAGTATGATTAAACGATTGTTTACTAAATCCTCTGCAATCGGCCACAAACTCCTACACGATCGCTTAACTATTACTATTACACGATCACCTTCTCAAAACCTATACGATCGCATACATTTTACTATACGATCGTATACCAAGTGTTACACAATCGCTGAGCTTTACTACACGATTGCTTAGTGGAAGTAGACGATGAACGGCATGCTGCGATGGCCTATCCGCTACAGCGTCTTCTGAACTCCCACTCTCAAGAGCTTTCTTTCCTCACTATACGATCGCCCACAAACTCCTACACAATCGCTTAGCTATTACAATTAGGCGATCGCCTACCTTTTACTATACGATCGTCTACCATGTGTTACACGATCGCTAAGTTTTACTACACGATCGCCTAGTGAAAGTACACGATGAGTGGCACGCTGTGATGGCCTTTCGAGAGCTATCTTTCCTCACTACATGATCGCCCACAAACTCCTGTAACATCCCAAGTTTTTCATTATTCAAAATCTGTATTTTCGTAAGATTCAAGGACAATTTTGTTAATTTCCAGGTTCCGTTTTGTTTAAAGGGGAGATTTGGATTTATGTCACATTAATTTAATTTTAAGTTAATATTGAGGATTTCAATTTATATTGGGAAAATTAATTTGATTTTGATTTTAGAATTTGAAGAGAAAAGGGGAATAGTTTTAAGTATATATATATATATAGATATATTTGTATAATGAGGGAAAGGTAAAAATAAAAGTGAAATAGAATATAATGGATTTATGTCACATTAATTTAATTTTATTTCTTTTATTAAAATATTTTTTTTAAAAAAAAAGGAAAAAAATGTTTCTCTCCCTCCCTCTTCTTCCTCCCAACGACCCTCTCTGTGTGCCTTAGCAGCCGCCGACCATCTCCTCTCCAGCCGGCACCGTGCGTCCGATCGAGCCGCCACCAGTTCGTCGGGTCGTTCGTGGGCCGTCGTTCGCGCAGTCGAACCCTCACCAGCAAGCTGCGTTCGCTCGTGACCCAGGCCGCCGTCCCTCCTCGCGTCTCAGCCGCATCGCCCAGCGTTCCACTCGCCGAACAGCCCAGCCGCACAATCTCTGTTCCGCCCCTTTTCGCTGACGCTGGAAGTCGCCGCCCCAGCCCGACCAGCCGTTCGCTCGCCCAGCCAATCTCCCAGATGCGAAGCCGCGCCACGCTGCCGCTCGTCCAGATCCTCCGTCGCAGATCTCCTCTGCCACAGGCCTTCTGCACACCGACCTCACCAGATCAGTCGCCGTCATCCGCGTTCGTCCGACGCCACCCCGCCCCTGTCGTCGTCTTGGTGCCGTCAGATCTGTTTGGATAAGTTTGGGCTATTTTTTTTTAATTGAATTTCTTGGTCGGTGGTGTTTCGCTTCGATATTTGTTTGGGCTTTAAAATCGAGTTTTGGAGAAGCTATGCTGTCAAGAGGATTTGGAAGTGGTTTCAACAAGCTTTTGGGTAAGTTTTGGGTCTTCGGTGATCATTTTTGGATACCTACTAAGTAATGACTTATTTATTGTTTCAGTTGTGATATAAAAGGTTGGAATTGAAGGTTCAAAGCGGCTGTCCATTGAGAGTAAAGGTTGGATTTGTGACTAGAGTAGTTGGGTTGTATTGATTTTGTAGCATGAGGTGATGTTCGGATCAATAGGGTAAGATTATTGGGAATTATTTGGTTAATTTGGTTATTGGAACTAAGCTCTTTTTATTAATTGTAAATTCGGTTTATGTTTAGGCCTGATTCAAGATTCATCTAAGCTAGGAGGAAGATTATTTTGCTTGTCACTTAGACGTAATTTTGAGTAAGTAATCTTATTACTGGAATCGCCTTTGTGTCGGACGATAAATTTATGATTTATTTTGAGGATTTTAAGACTACTTATAAGGATAATTTTGACTGTTCTGAGATTAATGGACTCTTTAAAAAAGATATATGAGTATATGAGAATATGTCTGAAGCATTTTAATGTATGGGCATGGTTTAGAATTTTATGAGTTATATTAAAAGGATGATTGAGCATGACCCTTAAATATAAATTAAGTGGCACTCCTACTAGAATGTCTTAAAGTTAGATGAGGATTCGACATTTGTTGATTCATACAGTTATGTGATTTATTATGATAATGTGTAGACCGTACTATATATTATGAAATCTCGAATACTTGATTGTTTACATAGTTTAGTGCATGAAAGTGATGTACTATAGTAGATCCATTAACTCTAGATTAATTACGTATGTTGAGGTTAATTAACATGACCTTGATGAGAAGATTTTAGAGGACTCATGATTATGTGAATGTTACATGTAATATGAAGTTAGATGCAATCTCTTTTCCTTTCCAGACTATGCGACTGCATGAAAGTGATGCACGTCCAAGAGCGCTAGTACATGAAAAAGATGTACTAGGGCTGGTGTGTATGAAAGTGATACATACCTAGAGGGTACTGGGGTGTACGTAAGAAGTGCACGCACAATGGGTTATGTGTATACGAAAGAGATGTATACATAACCTTATGTACGAAAGAGGTATGCATCCCTACATTTATAGAGAGGATCTGGGGTGTATGAAAGCGGTACACACTCAGTGGGTTATGTGTATACGAAAGAGGTGTATACATAACGAGGTGTACGAAAGAGGTACATACTCAGTGGGTTAGGTGTATACGAAAGAGGTGTATACTTAACCAGGTGTACGAAAGAGGTACACATTCAGTGAGTTACGTGTATACGAAAGAGGTGTATACATAACTAGGTGTACGAAAGACGTACATACTCAGTGGATTAGATGTATACGAAAGATGTGTATACGAAAGAGGTGTATACGTAACCATGTGTACGAAAGAGGTACACATTAAGTGGGTTATGTGTATACAAAAAAGGTGTATGCATAACCATGCATACGTAAGAGATTGTGTTTCCTTCGGGATCTACCAGAGATTGTGTTTCCTTCGGGATTCACCAGAGATTGTGTTTCCTTCGGGATTCACCAGAGGTTGTGGGTCCTACGGGATTCACCAGAGGTAGTGGGCATACTTAATTATAGTTGGATAGAAATCAGCTTTTCATGTATGTATGTGTCCCATGAGGACTAGAGTAGTTTATATGTTTCACCAAAGGTAGGCATTTAGAGGATATAAATGTCTAGCCTGACCTCAGTAGTGGGGTTACTTATTAAGTATTTTATACTCACCCTTTCTCATGTTTATGTTTCAAGTAAGGGCAAGGATGTACTGTCAAATGACAAGAGGAAGAGCCACTGGGGACCAGTTTTATGCTTCCGCTCATAAGATTTAGATTTCTTTTCATGTTTTTCTTAACTTCCAGTTTTGATGTTTGAAACTTACTATTAAGAATTGTTTTCAGACCTATTCATTATCATTTATGATTTATAGGTACCCAATTATTTGTTTTTAATATTTGAATTTAATGAAGAACTTTTGAATTTACCTTATTTATTTAATATTTATTTTACCATAAAAGGGTGTCGTTTTAAGTTCAATGCATGCATGTATTTAGTAACGGCCTAACTTAAATCCTAGGAGGTCGGGTCGTTACATACACGATCGCTTAGCTATTACAATTAGACAATCGCCTTCTCAAAACCTATACGATCGCCTATCTTTTACTATAAGATCGTCTACCAAATGCTACACGACCGCTGAGCTTTACTACACGATCGCCTAGTGGAAGTACACGATGAGAGACATACTGCAATGCTCACAAACTCTTAAGCGATCGCTTAGTTAAGAATTCGAATCTCTGCAGCACGTGTCAAAGTGATTTGAACCGTCGACCTCCTTTAAAACAAATCCGAATCTCTGCAGTGCTGTCTCTTATACACATCTAGATGTGTATAAGAGACAGTATATATATATTATAGTTTTTGTTTCTATTTGGGAAACAAAGAACAAAAAAGATAAAGTTAAATTTGTGAGTTTACTATTTTTTTATTACTATTTTTATTATATTTAGTAGATCTATCATGTTAAATTCAATAATATTTACATATTGATATTAGTAGTTCTTTCTCTATTAGTGTTAATTTTAGTAGTTGTTATTAGTGTTAATCTTGTAGTTGGGATGTTATACCAACATGTTAATCTTATTTATATTTTGTTTGTTTTTAAGTATAGTTTATTGTTATGTTTAAAAAGTTATGTTTATGTTTTAATATTTTATTATGATTTTTTGAAATATATTTCTTACGATATTTGATTTTTTTATTATTAACTTTGAAAATATAGTTTAAAATAGTTTTAAAAAGTTTAATTTGTTGTTATGTTTAAAAATGGTTATAAAAAATTTAATTTATTGTTATGTTTAAAAAGTTGATGTTCATAAACCTTACAAAGTTTATGTTTATAAATTAAAAAATTTAATATTTTTAGTTTAATACAAAGTTATTGTGATTTTTTTAAATATACTTCATACAATATTTTATTATTATTATTATTATTTTGGATTAAATTTGAAAAAATAGTTTAAAAAAGTTTACCGACGATTTGGACAATTTGGTGTAAGAAGTGGAAGGAAGGTTGCAAGTGGAGACTTCGTGCAATAAAGAAAAAACCGCATGGCTTGTTCGAGATCACTAAGTATGATGAGCAGAGCTTTGGCTATAATACAGAATTGGATCACACACCTTGATATGCCCGTCATGTGCAATTGGATTCGTCAATGATTGCACACATATCACAGAGCTTTGACTATAATACAGAATTGGATCACGCACCTAATATGCCCTTCATGTGCAATTGGATTCGTCAATGATTGCACACATCAGAGAGTTTTGACTATAATACAAAACTGGATCTAGTAATCTATAAAGTTGTACATTATTCTTTTAATCGAGAAATAAATATTTTTTAAAGTTGTACATTATTCTTTTAATCGAGAAATAAATATTTTTTTTATCATGTATATTTAATTAAGTGTAGATACTTTTATTGTATATTCAATTTTTTTTATCATTATTCTTTTAATTGATAAATAAATATTTCTTTTATCATGTATATTTAATTAAGTGTAGATACTTTTATTGTATATTCAATTTTTTTTTATTATAATTTATAAAGTTGTACATTATTCTTTTAATTAAGTTATACATTATTCTTTTAATTAAGTTGTACATTATTTAATTGAGAAGTAAATAATCTTTTTATCATGTATGTTTAATTAAGTGTACATACTTTTATTGTATATTCAATTTTTTTTTTTTTTATAATTTATAAAGTTGTACATTCTTCTTTCAATTAAGTTGTACATTATTTAATTTAGTTAATTAACTTGTATATTATTCTTCTAATTGAGAAATATTTTTTTTTTGTTTTCTTTCAGATCATGGCTTTAAACTCAGGATCAGTTGATCCAGTTTTGTACGACCAGTCCATTCATCGATCATTTGTTGGTGAGATCGTACTATCAGAGAAATATCTTGCAAGGGACGAGAGGCATTTTTTTTTTTTTTTTTTTTTTTTTTTTTTTTCTCTTTTTTTTTTTTTTTTTCTTTTTTTTTGTTTCTCCAGCGCACTATCCCACTCCACCCTTGAATACTACCACTACAACCTAAATTTATGGGTTGCTAGTTGCGGTTACCTATTGACGGTGAGCCGGTCATCGGAGTGATGTACGATGACTGGTCACAAGTTTGTCAACTTACCTCGGTGTGACCCCACCTGCATACAAAATTAAAGTCATTTTGTTTATTTGATATTCCTGCCACTATTAACTAACTTTTATGATGCGGGGCAGTATTCGTGGGGTGGAGCATGTTTAGCATGGTTGTATAGACAACTATACAAAACAACAAGACATGAAGTTCGTGAGATAGTTGGGTCTCTCATACTTTTGCAACTATGGGCTTGGGAGCGATTTCCAACAATGGTTCCACAGCTACAACATGTTAATAACGCTTAGTTAGCTGGACGAGTCTACGGTTCTCGATATGTTATTTTAATTCAATTTAATTTTTATATCACTGATATAGTTAATTTATAATCTAAATTATCAATTTAAAAATTTAGGTGGAGAGACAAATTTTGTGTGACTAAGACAACCACACATGTAGTATAAATACATGTTTGATCTGCTTCAACCTGATCATGTATATTACACTGAATTTAATTGATTATTTCATACACATTTTTATTGTATTTGTCTTTAATGTTCACCAATATAATATTTTGTGTTTCAGGTTACTTGGGAGGCGTACAAAATTATTATGCATACTTTGCCCAATTTTCTGTATGAATGGTCAAAACATATGGCGGACGATGAGTCATCTCATATGTTTTCACATTGGTGAGTGGCATGAACCCTGCTGCATGATATCGACTCTATAAATTGGTCCGAAAAAGTTGTACATTTGGTAGTGTGATGGCATTATCGTGCAAGATTTATTGCAGTAGGAGTTTCCATTGAACAATTTGACAGGAATGTCACTCAAGACTACATTCATTGGTATAATAATATCACAAGGCACTACGTCACTCGTCCGGGAGCAGCTAGCTATGGGTCATGTGGTAAATGAATGAATATTATCTAATTATTTTTAATTTAAATTTATTTTAAATATTATCTAATTATTTTATAATTCACAAAGATCAAATAACAGCAGACTCCGTGATGTTACGAATGATCAAAATCAAGTTCTTGCTATATGTAATGACAACCAAAGCTATATAGAGGAGATACATTATATGTACGATATACCTATTGTTCCTCTACCAGCTCCTAAACGTAGGGGACATGTTCGGGAAGAGGATGAGTTTGATGAGGTTGCCCATAACGTGGAAGAGTTGCCTCTGTGATGCAGACGCAGAGTCAAATTGATTATGTTAGTCCGAAGATGATGATGTCAGCATTTGGTTCAGGACATTATGATTCGGAGGCTGGTCCTTCGTCTTCATACGTGCATGGACATAATTGAGGTCGTGGAGAGCATAATGAATATTTATATCATGAAGCGCATGCAGAAGTATCAGAGCAACATCAAGAAGAATTAGAGCAACCTCAAGTTCGAAGTCGACGACGACAACCAGCTCGAAATCGACGACGTCCACCTGTGGGACACATTGATTTTTGTAATTATTTTTATATAAATGAGATATTTTAATTTACACTTTTTTATTTTTATGAGATATTATTTTTTTTATTTGTTCTTTTTAGAGTTAAGTTAAATAAAATAATAAAATATTTTTAAAAATTGTTTTTATAAAATGGATTTTTTTTAAAAAAAAACAAAGGTCGAATGTTAAAAATTCGACTTAGGTATCGAATTTTCAACATTAATTCGACCTAGGTTGGTCGAATTTTCAACACCCGACCTATTAAAAAAAATAGCAATATTTTTGTAAATAATTTCAAAATTACAGTATTTTTATAATTTGTTTTAAAAATTATTATATTATTTTAATTTTCTCGATAATGGATTTATTTTTATACTTACTTTAAAAAAAACAAATATATAAGTTCGAGATCGATAATTAGTCTTTTTCCTGTCAATTATTTATACGGTATTTTGTGAACGGCGAGCGTGTGAGTTACACGCACGTGACAGCGTTCTCGGCGTCAATGGCGTACCAGACCAGACAGGAAGCGTTTCCCTCCAGAAAAGGACAAAGATCTGTTGCAAATCCAGCACAACCAGCCACAAAATAGTTGGACTAATCAACCCACGCCACGTAAGCCCATAGAACTCTATTTTCATATTACACACTAATCCTGACGTGTACTTCCATTGCATTAGGAAACCAATTTTTTTCATTAAAAAAATTCCTCACAGTGACGTGGCACACAATCACACTTCCACGTATGCTACCATCTCTGTAGATATATTTCTCGTTTTCACGCGTCTAGGAATTATTGGATTAACCCTATAAAAAAAAGATCAAAATATATAAATTCACAATAACTAATTATTTATTTTGTTGTTTTGGGTTAATTATAGCCAACTCCTCAGATAATTTTATGCCCAAGTTGACAACTCTTCTCTTCTCTCTCTGTTTCATTGGCTTCAAATTTTGGCCTGGGAAAATGGGTTGCTTCAGCCATATCAAAAAACAGAGGAAAAGATTATTAGGGAGCAATTTACAAAACATTCAACCAGCTTCTTCAGGTAATTTTCATCTAATTTTCAAATTATTTAAGGTATTCACCGTTTATTCAAGGGGTTCATTTGATTTGAAGATCGATGCGTTGTCGTTTTGGTATTCTTCCCCACATGGGTCCAGATAATCGTTCAATGCAACAAATTTTATGATTGATTTTGGTTATTTTATTTTTATTTCTTCACTACTTTGTGTGTTTTGGAATGAACAATTTCTATTAAAGTAAAAAGAAAATCTCACATAAATTTTACTGTTTTCTCTGTTTGTTTGGAAAATAAAATATTCCCTTATTTGTAAAATTTTGCCTGTCTCGTGTCTTTCAAATTCTGGAAATGATGGGATTTTTGCCTTTTTTTTGTTTTTGTTTTTGTTTTTGTTTTGTGAATCAATCAAGGAAGGTTTTGGTTCATAATTAATTCCTTTTCTGGAGATCTATTCTCCAAAATGCAGCTAATCTCTCGATGTAAATATTGTAATTTATAAAATCAAGATTACAACAGAAGAATTGGATCTCCAAAGTTTAATTTGTATGGTTTGAATTTATGGATAATTCATACTCTAAGAATTTAAGTAAAATTTGAAGGTGTCAACATGAGTATAACTTAACTGAAATAAAATTTGTACTATCGATCTCAAAATTATAAGTTCGATTATCCTATATATATAATAGTATGTGTTTGAGGTGTAAACTATTTTAATTTTAGAAGAAATAGTAAATTTATAGCAAATAATAGTAAATACTTGAGTAAATTGGGGTTTTGAAATACTGTAGTTCATTGGAGAATAGAATATAGTATTTACTATAACAAATAGTTACTTTTGCTAATTTTTCTTTTTACCTCGGGTGTTACTACTAATACAGTAAAAGTAAAAGCGGATTTGAAGGTAAAAACAAGGGAACAAGTAAAAGAAGAGGTTCATGAAAATGAGCAGCTGGCGTCAAATATAAACAAAGAGGTTTCCAGTGAAGCAAAAATAGACAGAGAGATAGAAACATTTACATTCCAGGAACTTGTAGCAGCAACAAGAAATTTCAAGTCGGATTGCTTTCTGGGTGAAGGAGGATTTGGTAAAGTTTACAAGGGCCATTTGAGAAGAATCAACAAGGTAAAATTTTTACCAGTTTTGAAATTAATTATTTTCAAAATTTATAATAAAAATGTTACAGAGAATAATTTTTTTTAACGAATAATAAACTAATTTTGAAAACTAAATTTAATATTTATTGAAAATATAGAGACCAAAATTGAATAAAGTTCAAATATGGAGACCAAAATAGTATTTTAACCTATAATTTAGTGAGTAAATATTGAAAGACCATTTATGATATTTAAATAAATTTTGATCACCAAGTTTTATTATTGAGTTTTTGCTTTATTGTTTCTATGGAGTCCTTAAACTTTTAAAGTTATCAATTCTTTCTCTTGATAACATGTGTGGTAGGGATCGAATTTCTAATTTCGAGATTGATATTATTACAAATTTATGATAGTTGTATTATACTCAAGTTGATTTAGTTTTTATACTTTGAAAAGATTTATATTAAGTTTTTGAATTTTGGTTAAAATATCATTTTAATCAATGTACTTTGAGGTTTACTCAATTTTAGTTTTTTACTTTCAAATATTCAATTTTAATCTTTATATTTTCACGAAGTCTTTAATTCAATTCCTCAAAGTTAGTTTTTTTTTTCTTTCTTTTTTCTTTTTAGAATAGGTACCCAAAGAAATTTTCTTTTAACACACTCTTTGCCAAATTCTCAATTAGTTAAATAATAATGATAATTTTTGTGCAAGAAAATATAATATGAGAATGAATATATATATATATAATATATATATATATATATATATATATATATATATATATATATATATATATATAATATATATAATATATATATATATATAAAAAAATTATAGTAAAACTGTTAATATATCTTTTTTCCTTGAAAAAATCAATAATAAACTAGCAATAATCAATGGAGACTATATTTTAGATGTATAGAAAATATATGAACTAAAAATTCAACCAGGGATAAAAACGATATTATGACCTTAAATTTTCAATCATGTGGCTATCGATATTTTAATATTCAATAAATAAAATTTGTAATATAGACCTATTAGATACAAAATTAAAAATTTAGATTTTTGTTAGAATGTTTTGAATTATATAAACTAAGTGGTTGGTGTTGGTTATAACTATTTCATTTGGTATATTTTTGGAGATGGCTTGTTTTTATCACAATTTTTTTTACTAAACATTTCAACATGTTTAAAGAAATATTTAAAATCAGAGCAAAATTTCAAAAAACAAACAACTTTTATTTTTCTTTGTTTGTTTAAAATAAAATAAAAAATCGATATTACATTTAGAAAGTAAGAGAAATTGATATTGATAATTGTTGTTGGACTCTAATTTTGATATAGCTTGTAGCTATAAAGCAACTCGATCGAAGTGGGGATCAAGGGGTAAGAGAATTCTTGGTGGAAGTGGTGACATTAAGTTTGGCGAATCACCCAAATCTTGTAAAATTGATCGGCTATTGCGCTGAGGGCCATCAAAGACTGTTGGTTTACGAGTTCATGCCATTAGGATCTTTGGACAAACATTTGCACGGTACGTTTATTATTCCTTTCATTTTTTTTAAAAAAACACAAACTACTTATGCTTAATTTATTAATTAAGAGTGCTAATATAATCATATATTTTCATTTTTTTTTGTATAATAACTAATATGTCTCACATATTCAAATAATAATAATAATCATAAAATTAACTGATGTATACATCAATTGAATTTTATGTCTAATATGTAAACTCTAAGTTTCAATTTTATTTCTAAATATGTTGTATAGAACAATGGCTTATCAAATATAAATTTCAAAATTTAGTGACACAAAGTTTGAGGCCATATTTGACATTCTTTTTAAGTTAAAAGATTCATTTGGCCCTAAAAAATTGAAAGCTTATAAACCTTTAAAATTCCAAAGGCCAAATAAATATATATATAAGTTAAATGATGAAGACTTGTAAAATATCATTTTGCTTTATGTATTTCGAGACTTGTTCAATTTTAATTTCTATACTTATAATTGTTGTGCAAAATAATAATATGAAAATGTTCTTAAAATTTACGGTGAAAAGACTAATAAATAATTAAAAAAATAGGAAAAAATCAATAAAAATGAGATTAAATTTAAGGTTTATTAAAAATACAGAAACTAAAATTAGACATTAGATCCCACATGGACTAAAATTATATTTTGACTTTAACCTTGTTATTATCGTTGTTTTGATTATAACAAACACGAGGGAAGATATTTGAACCTCCGCCCTCAATAAATGTAGTATAATACATAATTACACCGAGTTATGTGCTCAAGTCGACAGTTTATCTTTATTAAAAAATGTTAAATAAAAAAAATCGGTTCTATGATTTAGAGAAAGTTAGAATTTAGTCTAATAGTTGATAAAATCTGTATGGTAGGAATTATTGATTAAGATTGTTGTTTTGTTGGGGGTTTATGTATAGATGTTCCAGCAGGGAAAAGAGTGCTTGATTGGAATACAAGAATGAAGATAGCAGTGGGGGCAGCAAGAGGATTGGAATATTTACACAACAAAATGAGGCCAGCAGTTATATATAGAGATTTAAAAAGCTCCAATATTTTACTGGGTGAAGGATATTGGCCAAAGCTCTCAGATTTTGGTCTAGCAAAAGTTGGTCCTAGTGGAGATAACACTCATGTTTCTACTAGAGTTATGGGAACTTATGGATATTGTGCACCAGATTATGCAATGACAGGCCAATTGACATTCAAATCTGATATCTATAGCTTTGGAGTTGTTCTATTGGAACTCATCTCTGGAAGAAAAGTCATTGACCATACAAGGCCATCAAAGGAGCTCAGTTTGGTAGCATGGGTGAGTTATTTAAATCAAAATTAAGAGTCCATTTATTGATTTTTTTTATTTAAAAAAAAAAACCTTTTTAATTATGTTATTTGTTTACAAATTAAATACTATATGTTCTTTTAAAAAATTTTTTTTTAATTATTTTAAATGACAAAACTGCTGAACATATTTACAAATATAACAAAATATTATCATCTATCTGTGATACATCGCGATAGACTACTATTTGCTAGACACAGATAGATACATTTTGTTATATCATGTAAATATTTTAGTTCAATTTATTATATTTGAAAACAACCCTTTAAAAATTGTGACTATATTACTTGTTGATCTTTCATGTATAATATTTTAAAATTAATATTGGAGTAGAAAATTGTTATATTGTTGGATGAAAATTGAGACCAACTGGGAGTAGTGTGTGGTGATGACCTGAAGTGTAAATTATATGTCTCGAACATTGTTTAGGTCACTACTACATTAGCTATTTTGCGTCTGTTCCAATTTTTGTCCAAAATTTTATTCCACTAGTGATAGTTTTGAAAACTTCATTGTAAATTAAAAAGGTAATATCCTAACTTTTGAAGGAATAAATATATTTTTTAAATACGGGATAAAGTTCAAGAATATATATTTATATATTTTGTAAAGCCAAAGCATTAAAACAATATATCCATAGACTTTTGCTTTTTGAGAATTAAAATACACATGGACTTTTCTCTATGTTTGAAAAAAAATGCTCTTGTTGTTTTTTCAAATATTATACATTATCCTTGACTTAGATTTTACAAATATTTTAAAAATTAGAAGTTTTCTTTAGAATTTCATACAAAAATTGGACCTCAAATGGTGTGATGGGGACTAAAAATGATGTTAAGATTCAAGATTATCTATTGTAGGTCACCATTCCATTGTTCGAGATTGTTGTTTCTATCTCTTTACTTCAAGCGTAATTTTAAAAATATTTATGAAAGCAAACAAATATTCGTTTTAAAGAAAGTACCAATCCATGAGATTTAATCTTTTTGTAAAGAGTTTGTTTTTTTTTTTAAAAAAAAAAACTAATATAAATTGATTACATACAATAAAAAGTAATTTTGGATTGTTGAATTTATTTTCTAAATACTTAAAAAAATACTTTTTTTACACTTAATAAAGTAATTTTATTAATTAACACAAATTAAAAGCTTGAAATCTGGGTTAGGAATATTAATTGGTTGTGCTTTTTGTTGGTAGGCAAGACCATTGTTCCGAGATCGAAAGAGGTTCTTGGTAATGGCGGACCCAAGGCTGGACGGTCAATATCCTATTAGAGGATTGTATCAAGCTCTTGCCGTCGCAGCAATGTGTCTTCAAGAACAACCTACAATGAGACCAGTAATATCAGAAGTCGTCACTGCTTTGAATTTTCTTGCTTCTCAAACTTATACTCAAAGGAGGGATTAGTTTAACATCACAAAATACTCAATTTTAATATATTGATAATGTATATCTGAATATGAATTATTGGTCTATATTTCCACAAGAAGTATGGATTACTTTTATTATGTGATGATTATAGGATTGGTATTGGGATAGGAATATTTATAGAATCAGGTTCGAGTTATGTAAGAACATGTATACAGTTTCATTTGGTATCGGTTTTGTTTTTCGTTATTTATAGAGCTTTTATTTCTTTTTAATAAAATCGAGTTCGGTGGTTAAGTTATACCAATTTTTACTATAAAAATTATTATGAAAATGTCCGTGTAGTTTGTTGGTTTTAAGGAATAAAGGAAAGAGAAGGTAAAAAATTATAATATTTTAGAATGTTGATTTTAGTTGAAACATAATTTTTGTTCCAAAAATATGGTAGGAAAAAAAAAGATCATGTAAAAATCAATTTTTACTCCTCAACTTGTCAAGTTAGGTTGATTTTCATTGCAGGATTTCGATCGCACAAAAGAAAAGAAAGGGAAAAAAAAAAGCAATTCTCTTCCTTTGGTAAACTTTTATTTGAAATATTGTTAAGTCATATATTTAGTATAAAGTTTATGGAAATTTTCTTATCGTATTTTGTTAGTGGTGGAATTAGTGAAAATTGAATTAGAAATTACAACACTTTTTTAACCATAGAATCCATTTTGATGAAATTAAAAGTTGAAGGTGAAAATTAAATTTCCCATCATCTGTCATTATTACCATTGAATAACAATTGTCATTTGTGATGACGGAATCCAATTGTAAAGAACATTAAAAGTGACATTTTAAATTGGATTAACTTTATTCTAATGCCAAAAAAAGTATGGTTTAACTGACATCTTGTATATACTATCCTAGTTTAGATGCTCAATCCTTCACCCTGCATATTAAAAAAAAAAAAAAAAAAATCTAACTTCTCGTAATTGAAAGTGTTGGAAATTTATTTATTTCATACGTTGTAGTAGTATAGATAATTTTTCATACTACTTCCAATTATTATGTGCCACGTTATCACATTTTTAAAAGTAGGTGAGATCTACTGACATTAATTTGGGGTCCACATATATTTATGAAAGCAAATTTATAATGTGAATAAATGGAATATGGTACTTACGCAGTAGTAGAAAAATTTCTTAAATACCGTAACTCTAATGATTCTAATCTGATAACAGATCGAATTAGAATTAAATTATGACAAACCAAGGAATAACTTTATTATTTTAATTGTTTGTAAATAATTTATGGTCTCCAATATTAGATAGATTTTAGTTCATATGAATTCGACATGGGATATAAATGAGTAATTTTAAGTTTATTGATATAAGTTGTTTAATATCCTCATCAAAAACGTCAAAAAAATTATAAGTTCACTTTAAAAAATAAAAAATAAAAAATAGAAGTGTAATATTAAAGGAACGAAAGATAAACAATGAAACAATATGTCTTTCTATTTATTTAGCTCAACAATTGGGAGACGAGATCAATTAGTGTAGGCTGTAGGTAGGGATGTAAACGGTTCGGTTCGATTCGATTTGGGGTCAAATCGAATCGAATCGAATTCTTTTATACAAAATCGAGCTACACCGTTTGTGCGATTCGGTTTTAAAAATCGGTTTCAATTTAAAAATTAGTTCAATTTTATAAACAGAATCGGAGATTGGAGGTGAGCCTTACTTGAGGTGAGGCTGGAGATGGAGATTGGAGGCTGGAATCGGAACAGAATCGAGACCGTCAAGACGTCGAGGGAGATGATAGAGAATCGAGATGGTCAGATGGAGATGGAATCGGGATTGTCGAGCGTCGACTATTGAGCTCGAGCCGTCAAGGGAGATGATAGAGAATCGAAATGGTCAAATGGAGATGGAATCGGGATCGTTGAGCTCGAGCCTTTGAAGGACTAGGGAGAAAGAACTGAGAGTCTGAGAATGAGAAGATTCGAAGACGGAAGAACTAAAAACCCTAAACCTAAACTAAAAGTGTATATATATATATTAAAATGGTTCAGTTCGGTTTCAGAAGCGATTTTCAAACTTGGAACCAAACTGAACCGTTTAAATTCAATTTTAGAATTCCAACGAATCGCATTGAACCGATTTTTTCGATTTTGTTGATAATTCGGTTTGGTTCGACTCAGTTTTGCAAATCGATTCGGTTTATGCGGTTTCACTATCCACCCCTAGCTATAGGGATAGAGTTGGTCAATTAAAGCTCTTGGAAGGATTGGCGATTATGGAGAGTCTAAGATGCATCAATATGAAATTTCGTGAAATTTCCACTAAAGATCTTAAAGTATGTTTGGTCCAAAGAGTTAAAAGAAGTATGAGTAAAGAAGTAAGGGTTTGTGAACTCCACTCCTTGTTTGACCCAAGGAATTTATGGGTTCCATTACTTAAAAACATCAATTTTATATCTTATCAACTCTTTATATTGTAGACCTTAAGAGTTCACAACTTCCTAGACTTCATAATTCTTTATTTTCATTCTTTACCTCAAACTTTCCCTAAGAGATCATCAATATTCTCAACAAGAAAAGCGAGAATCTTACCGGAGTTAAGAACATAGTGGAAGAAATCTTTCCTTTTGCTCCTTGTGTGGATGTGGTGATTTTTTTTTTTTTTTTCCCCTTCATCTCTCTTAGAAGAAAAAGTGTTTTTTAGTTGAATTGAGAGTATCATCTACTTTAATCGGAGAATCTCAATTATTTTAATTTTCCCAAGTTAATCTATTTTCATTTAAAATAAACTATCAGAATAATATTAAAATATGAGAATCCCTTTTGAAATATTAGATTGTTATTTATTCGTTTGGATTTAACTAATAAAATGATTTGAAAGAATGGTTTAGAGGTGGATTATCACGTGCACGGCATGAATAGTGAAATTTCCCGCCAAAAAATGCCTAACAAACCAAACAGAATATAAATACAAGAAGAAGCGTATACAAAATCAATGGAGGCAAGCCAATTACTATCTCCATCGTTCAGAAATGCAGCAGAGAGCCTTGAGTTCTTTCCGAGCAACAAATGATCACGATCATTGCAACATAATGATCTTCAGCACTCCAACACAAGAACCACGAGGAAGACGCTCTCCACCAAGCAGATCATCAATATTAATGGACGATTCCAACGCCGGTCTTCTTCCAATTTCCGATCCTCGTTTCAGCACAAAGAAACGAGATCACAATTCGCGCTACAGATTCGCCGAGAGGTGGATTCATTTGATTCCTTTGATTCTGCTCCTCATCCTCTTCATTCTCTGGTGGTCCTCTTATCCAGGTAAATTTCTTCAATCGAATAATCTCATCATCCGCTTGACGATTCGTTTCTGTTTCTTCTTGCATATGTGATTTGGTAGTTTCTTTAGTTTACTTTCCGAATCTTCCAGTCCTGTAAATTTCTTCAAGAATTCATTACAAGAACAACCAGTTTCTGATTTTTTTTTTTTCTGTTTCTCAGACGCATTCCTGTAACTTTCTTCAATCGATTAATCACATCCACTTTGCATATGTGATTTGGTAGTTTCTTTAGTTTACTTTCCGAATCTTCCAGTCCTGTAAATTTCTTCAAGAATTCATTACAAGAACAACCAGTTTCTGATTTTTTTTTTTTCTGTTTCTCAGACGCATTCCTGTAACTTTCTTCAATCGATTAATCACATCCACTTTGCATATGTGATTTGGTAGTTTCTTCTACTTCTGATTCTGTTTTTAACAAAAATTTGTTGAACTACTGCTTTAATTCAAGTTTTAATACTCTTTCCTTCGATTCTCTTTGTCTTAATTTCATCTTGTTGTTTTTTTGCCTCCTCTGCTGTTGATCAGTAATTTCCAAATCGATTTGCTAATATTTATGCATTTTTTTTCATACGAACGCAGTGAATATGGTGATCAAGGATGGAGCAATTAGCGCAGTTTATACAAACGACCAGTTTCCGGAGGCGCCGAAGTACATTGATCATGTCGAACTTGCCGTGTTAGGAGATGCCGGAATGCAGATTGCTTCGAGTCCTTTGAATGTAACCAGCATTGGCGATCGAGATTTACGGATACCGAGTAAGGTTGATTGAGAGATGATTTTTATCTCATTTAGAATCCAAGATTAATTTCACCGAAAATCAAGAAGTTGATGGAGATGAGAGGTTGACAATTTACAGAACTGTCCCCAAACGGATGCATTAGCATCACATTTACTCATACGATATATACATAGAAGAACAGAGAAGCATAATAGCAAATATTCAATGAAAGTATTTTGGAAACTCAAGGTTAATTTGATTCTGATCTTTCCCATTCTTTTAAAAAAATATATATATTCATAAGCAACTTTGACAATATGTGAATGTCATTTTTATAACTTAAAATATTGTTTTTTTCTCTCCTATCAATGTTATGATAAAAGTGCCTAACACTATATATTTCAAATTAATCTAGAGTGATAGATTTAAGGTATTTATTTATTTATATGTTTCTAAAATTCAACCTTTTCTTAAATTGTGTTAGAGTTTGCTTTGTCACATATTTAACATTTTTTCTCTTTTGGAATTGAACATTTTTTTTTACTTGCAAGAATGAACCATTATTAATGTCCTAAAACCTCGTAGTGTAGCGTTAGTTGAATCAATGGTTGATTAGTTTTATATTACTTGTGCAATAATCAACCTAAGATCCATAGTTATATGATAGAACTTAAACATGTATGTAGATTACGTTTAAGTGATAACCTAAATGGTTTGTAGTATATGGATAAGGTTGAGTGCCTTATCTTGGTAACATTACTGACTCACGTTGTAGTTAGTACAATTATTGTAAAGTACTACAAATGATACAATCCTTATCATTTTTGTAGAGACATATGAGCGGGGTATCTTATACAAAAAAGTTTGTATAAAGGCCGGATCACGAAATGTTAAGTCTTTTTATAACGTCGTTGCTATAAGAGACTTACATTTTACCAAGATGACGATTTGACTTTAATCTTGAGTAAATTGTGAAATCCTTTGATTGGTATGGTGAGAGTGGCCAAATTCGTCAACTCAATAGACCTACCATTGAGATTGTTTGATTGGGGAATTGGGAACACAATTACGCAATAAGAAATTCACTCATTCCCTATAATTAGGGTAAGAAGATAAATTGCTCCTTAAATACTGATTCCGGGGCTTAAACAATAAGGCGTCTCATCCTGTCCTAGTTCGAGAAGGGTTCGGTCATAGTTAGACTATGACTAATTGTTCATTAGAGGGATCAACGGTATTTAAGGAGTTATATGTAATACAGGGGTAAAACGGTAACTCGACACAACTGTACTTACGAGCAATTTGTGAATGGTCAACGCGCCGTCGATTGGTTATATCCAATAGACACAAATATATCTATAGTGCAAAGAGTTTAGCTGTCGGTCTTTAGTGGAGTGACTACAGTTAATGAATGTTGATTAATTTGATTAAAAGAGTTTAATCAATTAATTATGTATCATTGGAACTTTAATCTATAAGTCCATAAGGTCCCCTCGTTAGCTCAATGGGGACTGATAGGAATCAAATTAATTTTGGTGTGATTTGAATGGTTCAAATTAATTAAAGAAAATTAATTGTATAAGATACAGTTAAATAATATATATTGATACATTATATAATTTAATGTATGTTGATAGATTTTTATGAGAGAAATAAATATTTGAATTTGATTCAAATATTAATTATATGAATATGATTCATATAAAAACTATATATTAAAATTTAGTGTGAATATGATTCAGATTAAATTTATATAGTTTTATGAGAGAAATAAATATTTGAATATGATTCAAATATTAATTATATGAATATGATTTATATAAAATCTATATTTTAAAATTTAATGTGAATATGATTCCTATTAAATTTATATAATTTTATGAGAGAAATAAATATTTAGATATGATTCAAATATTAATTATGTGAATATGATTCATATAGAAACTAGATGTTAAAATTAATATTAATATGATTCATATTAAATTTATATAGTTTGATGAGAGAGGTTGTTATTTGAATGTGATTCAAATATTAAAATATATTGATTGTGATTTATATAAAATCTATGGAATATATTATATGTGATTTAATATAAACTATAGGTTATATGTTATATGTGATATAACATATTGTTTAATATTTATATATTAAGTTAATATATATATATATAATTCAAATTCAAATTTTGAATTAAAAGAAAAGGGGAGAGCGTTATATATATATTAAGTTAATCCCTCGACCCTTAAATCTCTCGATTTTACATAAAGAAATGAGGGAGAGAAAAGAGGTTTTTTGATCATCATTTCCTTCCTCCTCCTTCTCACTGTTTTTTTCTACATATTTTTTTCTTAAAAAAAATCTCTTATACTCATTCCTAAGCCGAGATTGAGTGTAAGACCACCCTCTACACGATTCTCGTCCCTGAGAATAACGGAGAAGACCCCGTGGTGGTGTCCGGTTGCGGTGTTCGTGGGATCAGGAGAAGATGACACGAATTGGAGAGGAATGTGAAAATTAGTCTTCAAGGGTATGTGATATCTTAAACCTTCTTCTTCTTGTAAAGTAGAAGCATGTTTAATTAGTTTTGTTTATCTTGTGTTTCTGTCCTTTGATTATTGTTATGTAAAATTAAAATTGGGACATGATTTCTTTTGTTGCGGACAATTTTAATCCCTTCACCCACAATCCAATTTAAGACCAGAGAATAGTAAGGGAGACTCTTATGGTAGTCTACAACCTGTTGGATAGGAGAAATCAACTGGAGATTGGAGCAATCGAAGAGTTCTTCAAAAGTTGTTCTCTATAAACCTTATTTTTTGTTTTTATAAACATGCACACTTAATCTCTAAAATTAATGTAATTAGAGTGCTTAAGATCTTAATTGTTTTCGTTTTTTGAATGTCAACTCCATAATATTTGTTATAATTTGACCTTATATTTATTCAAACTGTTGCAAGAGTGGGATGATAATTGGTGTTTTATCTAAAAAAACTAAGCTTAGATTACCAAAACGTTATTCTTTTTCATATGCATCTGTGCTTTGTATCATTTTATTAGTACAACTATTATAAAGATAGGAAAATAAACCTTCAACCTCAAGTGATAAAAGAGAACATGCATGTCAATTACTTTTGATTTAAGCTCATCTGACAAATCTAATCTAGTAGCTTCAACAGAATACACCACCAAAGGGTATAACTTAAATATGAGCTACTGGGCCGATACATTGAAATGGATTGGGCCACGAGAATGGAGGGCAGCCCAAAACTTGGAGGCCCATAATCCATTGGAGAGAGCAGTAGTCACATGAGGCATGTGATTCCATCGGCCTTCCTTGCGCTGTTTCTAGAGACCTTTACCTCAAACAACCAAGGCCAGTTGGGGGGGGGACCTTATATACAATTAGGATAAGTTAAATGACAATGAAATATATTATAATATAATGTATATTAGGATAGATTAACATATGAAAGGGAGAAATTACTCTTAGGCAGAGGGGTTTGATGATGTGATGTGACTCCATTTCGCCGTCCCTCGCGCAACTCACAGCCGTGACGGATAAGCTAAATGAAATTATAACAACAAAAACAACAAAATAAAAAGGTAATTTCACGTGTTTATGGCCCCACCACATGTGGCCTTCCTATTTCCCCTCATTCGTCTCTGTCACCCCTCGCCCATGTTTACTTATCATGTTTTAAAGCACCACTAGCATTTTAGGTAGGAAAATACTTCATACTCACTCTTAACAACTTGATTAAAAATTGTATAAATAGTAATTTATATTTTTAAAAATATATTAAAACAGAGAGAACAAAGAGAATATTCTCTTTTAGGTCTTCTACTGCCCAATTTTTGAAAAATGCTACATTATAACAAAAAAAAAAAAAAAAAAAAAAAGAAGATTTTGAACTTTGTAATTTGTTTATTAAAATATTTTTCATTATTTCAAAAGTGGTTAAAATATAACATTTTTTTTTTCAAATTTGAATGAAAGATTTAGACGTTAAAATGGTGTGTTGGTGATCAACATGGTTGGAATGATTCCAAATTTTTCGTTCATTGCAAGTCTCAATTTTATATAAAAATATAGAAAGATTTTTATTCTAAGAGTGTTTTGAAACGTTTATGAAAATAAAGCACTGAAGTGATAATATTACAGTTTTTTGGAAATGCATTCTCCATTAATTTATTTTCTTTAAAACGATGAAAATAAATATATGAAATAGATTTTTAGGGGCAGTTGAAGATATTGTTTCATGGATATATATAAAGTATTTGTAATTTGAAGTTTGGGTTTTAAATGTTGGGATAATTAATGTCTACTTGTTTAGATGTGTAGGATAATTAATATCTGGAAATTAAATTATGTGTGTCCCAGTTCATAAGTGTGTTTATAAAACTAAAGAAATAAAATACTTAATTAAATATAAGAGATCAATTAAATTTAATATAACTAATTTATTGTTATGCTAGATTAATTATTTAATAATAAAATAAATATTAAATAATTTTTTAATTAAATATTAATATTAATTAATAAAATATAATGAGAAATTGCATATTAACAATAATTAATTTATATTAAAATAGTTAAGATAAAAGATAAAATATAAATGGTAAAAGATATTAGGTTTTCAAATTTATTAAATCTAAATGAATATATTTATATTCAATTAATTAAATTTAATAGTAATAATAAAATTTGAATTTTAATTTATTAATTAATAAACTAATTTAATTTTCACATTTTGTAAAGATATTAAAAACTCAATAATAGTGGATTTTCAAGCTGTCCCTGAATAATAACATTTATCTTAAATATTGAAATCTATAAAATAAATAAGAAAAATGTCTACTTAAAATTGCATGAAAATCTACGGAGCCTTGGTAAAAATTGAGGGAAAAAAAAAGCAAATACAAACTTGAAGATTAAAAAAAAAAAAAAAAAACAAAGGTTTTTGGGTGTTCAGTTAATTAGAAGGGTAATAACGAAATTTTCAAGTGGTTAGTTAATTAGTTTAGGGTTTTGTTTTTTTTTTTTTAATAGTATATATATATAGTTATATATATATGTGTTTTAAATATTCAAAGGAAATGAGATGTGATTTGAAAATGAGAGGTTTTGTATAATTATCGGCATCTAAAGTTGTTCTATTCTAAGTAATTGATGTGAAGCTCTTTAGTGGTCAATTATTGGCATTGCCTTATAAAGAAATTATTGTCAAATTTTTTTTAGGAATTATTATTTTCACCTAGGTATTGTGTATTGATTTTCAATTTAATTTTTTATTTACGCCAAAATTGAATTTTAGGTCCAGATAAGCCCCTTTTTTCCCATTTGTTTAATTTTCACTAAATTCACACACTAATTTTAAACTAAATAATAATAATAATCTTTCAAAACTCAATAATTTGGACAAACATAAAATTGGGTCGAAAATTAAGTTTGGTTAATGCACAATATCAATATATGAGAAAAATCTTTAAAAATTCTAAAAATACTTTTAAAAAATGTTGCTTTAATATCATTTTGCTGTAATTTTTTTTTTTTCAATTTCATATAAAACATCACCATGCATTAACACATGTAAAATGTTAGGATAACCAATACATTTGCTTTGGCCAAGTTTAAGAATAAATATTAATCTTCGCCTAAATCATACAAAATAAATTGTGTATATTGTTTCGAAAACAAAAGTTTGGACAATATCTTTAAACATTAAATATATATATATATATATATTCTTACCATTAATTTTGGACAAAAATTATTAATACGATATTATAAGTTTTAAAAAAAATTCAAAAATACACTTCTTGTAAGTATATATACAAAGACTATTAATATTCCGTTTCAAACATTTGTCTGAACTTTTAAAAGTTGCATTGACACCCTAAACCTTTTAAAAATAGTTAAAATGAAATTATTACCTTCCAAAAGTTGCATTTATACCCTTAACTTAGAAATGAAAGCTAATTTTTTAAAGTACAAAGTAGGCTAAACCATAACAAATACCCTTGAAATTTCCTTTTTATTTAAAAAATACTCATATACTTTCAAAAGTTACGATATTACCTCTAATTTTCATAAATATTTCAAAACTACCTTTGAAATATAAATTATTTAGAATTTAGAATAAAAATCAAGACTTGTAACTGTGTGTGGGGGGATGACCTAAAACGATTTGGTGATTCAAATTTTCATTCTATATCACCTACCACACCCTTTCACGATCTCAAATTCCATCTAAATTCTAACAAATTTCTACTTCAAGGATATTTTTGAAATGTTTATGAAATTTTAAGGGTAATATTGTAAATTTTGAAAGTATAATGATATCTTTGAAATATGTGGGTATTTTTTATAATTTAATCCGTAAAAGGATGAAAATAACATTGCTTCATGAATCTGATTCAAAATGTCGTAAAATGAATAATTGTGTCAAAATTATATACCATCGTTTCTCATCTTTCATTATTAGGACAACGAAGTTTCAATTATGAAGGAATTTTTTTTGTCAATCATGGATCGTGCCTTCTACATGTTTGTTTATCTTCAAATCATTTCAGTATCTTTTTTCTTTTCTTTTCTTGTGATTGTTCCTTTCTCTATCTAAAAATTGAGAAAAAAATAAATCTAGTTTTCAATTGATTCTTCAGACACAAAGATGACAATTTTTAATTTAATTTTATTATTATTTCTTTCACAGAGATGGAGCCTTGAATGGAATCGACATCGTATGGCATATATATACAAAATCATGTTTCAAATCGAAATGGAACGAGGATGTCCTCTTCCCAACTCTCCAATTTTATTGTCTTCCAATAATATAT
>NC_052358.1:13558608-13761685 GCF_009727055.1 Benincasa hispida
ATATATTATTGTTCTTGTTCTTCATTTTAGGTCATACTTTAATTTTTAATTCTAAACTAACCAAATTGTTAGTAATGTTTATTTATTTATGAAATAAAATTAAAAGTTTAAAAGAGATGCACTTTTGAACTTTACTAGTTAAAATTTCTTTAGCATAAATTTTTGGAGTGAATTTGAATATTGAATTAAATATTTTTCATTTATTTTAAATCGTAAATATTTGACTTAATTTTACAAATAATGAAATAAAGGTAAATTTTGAATACTGAATGGCATAAAGTTTGCACTATCTATCTTGAGGACAAATGACCGATTTTCCTACCGCACAAATTGTATATATATTAAAAAAAAAGGATCACAATGGTTAGAAAACGAATATGAAGTGCATTGGACGTAGTTGAAAAATCTCTGTAACATAAATTGTATAGTGAAATATAAATTATGCATGGATATACATTTCGTTAAGTATAAGTTGTAAATATTTTACATTAAATTTTAAATGAAGAATAGATTGAAATGAAAAGAAAAATGAAAAGATAGATTAGTTTAACATATATAGATGATGTAATTAAACTAAAAGTTAAATATTATTGTGTCTTAAATCTCATGGATCTTGTAGTTTGTAATTTGTAAATAAAAATTATTTATTAATAAAATAAGAAGTACTTTATTTGACATTTAGATAACATTAACTCAATCCAATAAATTAAGATCCAAAGTTGTTTAATGTAACTTGATTAGTATGTGATAGACATACAAGTGGATCATGTTTAACTAATAACCTAAAAGGTCTGCATTACATGGTTAAGGTTGGGTGCCTTATTCTGCTGACACTGCGGACACGACCAATTTTGTAACTATTACATGAGTTTTAAGTGTTATAGACGATATAATCCATATTGTTCATGTGGAGACATGTGAGTGAGAATATCTTGTACAAAGAGTTTATATAAGATCGGACCGCAAAATGATTAGTTTCTCTGGATCACACCGTTGCTTGTAGAAACTAACATTTCATTGGGATGACCATAAGTGACTTGACCTTAATTCCGAGTGAGTTGTGAACTTCTGTCTATAAGGGTAATCCTTTGATCTGTATGGGTGAGAGTGGTCAATTTCGTCGACTCAATAAACCTACCTTTTTGGGGATTTGTCTGAGTAGGGAACTGGGAACACAATTACATAAGATGAAATTCACTCATCCACGTAGTCAGGAAAAATAGATAAATTTCTCTCTTAATAGGCAATGGGGTAGAGACGGGGCGAGAAGTGGGGGATTCCCCATCCCTGATTTTTTTTTTTGTAATATACATAATTATATATAATTACATAAATATTTGTTATACACACACACACACACACATATATATTAAAAATAAAAAAAATTAATCGAGGTTGAGGTCGGGGAAACCCTCCTCGTCCTCGATTGGGGACCTGTTATAATCCCCGATAAAATTGGGGATTTGCGGGGAACCAACCCCGTGGGGATTTTTGCCAACTCTATTAATAGCTAATTTCAGGTCTTAAACAATGAGGTCTCACCCTCTCATTGGCTTGAGAGGGGTTACTTTATAGTTCGGCTATAGATCAGTTGTTCGTTAGAGGAATCAATGACATTTAAGGAGTTAGATATAACTATAGGGATAACATGGTAATTTGACCTAACTTTAGTTATGAGTAATTTGTGAAGGGTCAACTTATTGTTGATTGATTATATCCATGGTAGGCATGTTGAGTCGGTGAATCTAGCCACTCTCGCCCATGCAGATCAAAGGACCGTCCTTATAGGCAGGAGTTCACAACTCACTCAGGATTAAGG
Organism: Benincasa hispida; assembly: GCF_009727055.1. Classification (NCBI taxonomy): domain Eukaryota; kingdom Viridiplantae; phylum Streptophyta; class Magnoliopsida; order Cucurbitales; family Cucurbitaceae; genus Benincasa; species Benincasa hispida. Next base: position 13,560,428 of record NC_052358.1, read on the forward strand.
TCAAGTCACTTATGGTCATCCTGATGAAATGTAAGTCTCTTCTAGTAATGACGTTATAAAGAGAGATTAATACTTTGTAGTATGATCTTATACAAACTTTTTTGTATAAGATACCCTGCTAACATGTAAAGATGTCCACAGAGCAGGCAGGATTGGGGATGCCATTTCCCATCCCCATCCCCGCTCCTCATTTAATTCCTCGTCTCCATGAAATTCCTATGGCGATCAAGGCGTAGATTCCTCATGGGGAATCCGTGGGATTGGGTTCCGCAGGGAAATTTTCCTCAATAGCCTTTTTTTTAAAAAAAAAAATAATTTAAACTATTAATGTGAGCAAATTTTAATTAAATAATTAACTCTATCACTAAATTGTTTATTATGGTTAATTTTACATGCCATTTTGAATAGAGATAAAATACTCAAATTTTGGCCTAAAAGAACTAATCAACTTTTTTAGTAGAAAGAAATAAATATAAATAAAATTATTCACATATATAATCTAATTTTGAATATTCAATTTAAACATATCTATTATCTTGACCAATAAACAATAAAATTTGAAATTTAAATGTATCATTTATATAATAATAATGACAACAATATAACATTAAATAATTATACTAAATAAATAAATAGGGACTATCTGGGATGGGGAAAGAGGCTGATGGGGAGGCGGGACGGGACGGGGGATGTATTTCCCATCACAGGAAAATTTTTGCCCCACTCCCTCCTTCATTCCACGCCTAATCGGGAAATTGGACATCTTTACTCACATGTCTTAACATGAATTATCAAGATCGGATCATCTGTAACATTTTACAATAATTGTGACAATTACTTAACGGGTCGTATCCGTAGTGTCACCAGGACAAAGTACCCAACCTTATCCATCTACTACAAACCGTTCAAGTTATTACTTAACACATGATCCACCTATATGTCACCACATACATGTTTAAACTACATCGAATAACCTTGGGTTTTAGTTTATTGGTTTTGGGTTAGTGCAACTAAATGTTAAATAAAACAATACTTATTTTATTAAATCAATAATCTATTTGTACAAATAAAGTTCACAAACGACAAGACCACGAGATTTAAGGAATCAACCCCAACAATCTCCCACTTGTCCTAAAGCTAGTGGGGTGTACAAATACAAAGTACAAATGTTAAGTAAAATACACAAAACAATAAACTAGGGCATATACTATGCGTCCAGTAAAATCTTTCACTTGTTCTAGACTAGATGAAACATGTCTCGTAAACCTAGACTCTCCAGGTGATCTTCAAACACTTTAGCTGTGAGAGCTTATGCAAATGGATCAACAACATTGTGCTCTAAAACGATCTTTGTGACCCCTAATGCACAATCTCTCGGATAAGATGATATTTTCGCTGTATATGCTTCCCACGTTTGTGGCTTCTAGGCTCCCTGGAATTTGGCACAACACCACCATTATCATGATAAAGGGTGATGAGCTTTGACATGTCTGAAACAACTTCAAGATCAATTAAATACTTCTTAAGCCATACAATTGATAGGCGTCTTACTCAAAGAATGAGAAGTAAAAGGTTGAAAAGAGCGTCGGGGTTAGCGGTTGAGTTCGTTAGGGAGGATAAGAACCACAATTGAAATTCTGTTCAGAAGTTGATCGTTTAAAAGAAGGATGAAACAGAAAGGCGGGTAGAGAAGATTTGTATTTCTGAAGTTGGAAAGGGGTGCTCTCGAGAGTGGGAGTCCGGATGTTCCATCGGGTAGTTCCTATCGTTGAGTGCTGTTTATCGTTTACTTCTTCTAAGTGATCGTGTAGCGGAGGCCTACGATCGTGTAGTAGTGGTAGGCGATCATGTTGTAATCAGTAAGCGATCGTGTAATAGATTCTAAGGGATCGTATAGGAGTTTGTAAGCGATCGTAGAAGTATTTTGTAAGCGATCGTCTAGTAATCCTTAGCGATCGTGTAGAACTTGTAAATGATCGTTTAGTATTTGATGAACGATCGAGTAGAAATTGTAAGTGATCGTTTAGTCCTGTTTAATGCTATCGTTTAATAAAGAACTCAGTCTTCGTTTAGCTGTTGTGCTGGCCGGTTACGTAATCAGATTATCAATAAGAATAGTTTCCTAACAAATTGGTATCAGAGAAATCACCTGGGCAAGCATGACTCAGAAACGCTTTGAAGAGAAATTGGAGTTGCTCGACCAAGAGATCTCTGAACTTAGAGTCGAAATATAGAAGTTGCCAACTATAGAGGAGAATCTAACATTGTTAGCAAAGAGCATCGAACGATTGGGAATGCAGGCAGAGAAATACCAAGAGATGTTCATTTCCTACATTACAGAAATGGCCAAGGGCAAAGCAAAAGTGGCAGAGGAAGCGGAAGGATCAAATACCGATAATGTCTGTGGAACAAATAGTTCAATGAAAGCAACCGAGGAAGAAGCGTTTGGCGATCGTAGTAAATTCAAGAAAGTGGAAATGCCGGTGTTTAGCGGAAGCGATCCGTTGGCTATTCAGAGCAGATCAATATTTTCAAATTCATAAGTTGATTGAATCGGAGAAAATGACCGTGGCGGTTGTAAGCTTCGATGGTGCCACACTAGACTGGTACCAGTCAAAAGAGGGCAGAGAACCATTTAAAGACTGGGAAACTTGAAGAAAAGAATGTTAGTCTGATTCCGATATTTAAGGGAGGGATCGATTTGTGGAAGATTATTGGCTGTTAAACAAGAAACAGCTGTAAAGGCATATCGAAATCTGTTCGATAAGCTAGTAGCATGGTTGCCTCATCTGCCGAATGAAGTTTTAGAGGAGACATTCATGAACGGATTGGCACCAATGGATAAAGGTGGAAGTTGAATGCTGGGATCCTACCGGATTGGTGCAAATGATGTCGTTGGCCCAGCGTGTTGAAGATAGAGAAAAAGCGTGGGTCGACGTGGGACGAACGCAAACATACGGATGTAAGTTCCAAAACTCGAACTCTTCGAAATTCAACATTGATAATGTGAGTAAACCAGTAGGCAGGGGTGGACTGAAAGAAGGAGGGAAAACTGGAGAGGCCTTTTCGATGAGGACCATTAACGACAAATAACGATAATCGGAGAGACATTCCGCAATGAGATTAACAGATGTAGAACTGAGATTACTTGTAGTTTAAGCGCCTAGAGAAGAATGGGAATTGTGTGAAGACGATGAAGTTGCAGAAGAGACATTAGAGCTGAATATGTTGACGCTGAGCGAAGAAATTTCGCCAATTACTGAAATGTCTGTGAATTCGGTCGTGGGATTAACTAATCCACGAACAATGAAGATTAAAGGGGTCATCAGGGGCGAATCCGTCGTGGTACTGATAGATTGTGGTGCTACATATAACTTCATAACAAAAGGCCTGGTGAATCGTCTACAGTTGGATGTCACAGATACGACCAATTATGGAGTTGTTCTGGGATCAGGAACTGCGGTGCGTGGAAAAGGAGTCTGTAAAAATGTGGAAATGAAGCTGGGCGATTCGAAAGTGTGTGATAGTTTCTTGCCACTGGACTTGGGAAGTGTGGATGTGCTTTTAGGAATGCAGTGGTTACATTCCTTGGGAAAAACAAAGGTTGACTGGCAAAATCTCACAATGACGTTTACTCATGAGGGATGGAAGATAACTCTGCAGGGGGATCCAAGTCTGAAGAAGGTGAGGATCAGTTTAAAATGTATGGTAAGAACGTGGGAGATAAAAGATCAAGGATTCTTGGTTGAATGCAAATTGTTGAATGGAGACGAGATAACTGATGAGCATGGGAAATATAGAGCAGTTGAATCAGTATCAGAGCCTTAGTCAAATTTTCTCAACCAATTTCGAGACGTATTCGAATGGCCATGAGAGTTACCTCCTCATCGGAATATTGAGCATCACATTCACTTGAAGGAAGGAACTAGTCCCATAAACGTTCGATCGTATAGGTTTGTATACCATCAGAAGGCCGAGATGGAGAAACTGGTGGAGGAAATGCTGGGCTCGGGCATCATTCGACCGAGCACCAGTCCATATTCAAGTTCTGTTCTGTTGGTTAAAAGGAAGGATGGAGGATGGAGGTTTTTTTTGTAGATTATCGCCCTTAACACTGCTACTATTCTGGATAAATTTCCAATCCCTATGGTAGAAGAGCTTTTCGATGAATTACATGGAGCTGTCTACTTCTTGAAGTTGGATTTGAAGTCCGAATATCATCAAATCCGAATGAATCCGAGGGATGTGGAGAAGACAGCCTTCCGAACACATGAGGGACACTATGAATTTCTGGTAATGCCTTTCGGTTTAACTAATGCATCTTCTACTTTTCAAGCATTGATGAACCATATATTCTAACCGTATTTGTGCCATTTTGTGTTAGTCTTATTTGATGATATATTAGTGTATAGTCGAAACTTCGAAGAACACTTGCAGCATTTAGAAGTAGTAATGGCAGTCTTAAGGGAGAACGAGCTCTACGCTAATAAGAAGAAGTGTCAGTTTGCAAGAGATAGGGTGGAGTATTTGGGGCATATTATTTCTCAACAGGACGTGGAGGTTGATCCGGAGAAGGTACGGGCAGTGTTGGAGTGGCCCGTACCTAAGACAATGAAGAAGGTGTGGGGATTTTTGGGCTTGTTTGGTTACTATCAAAGGTTTGTACAAAATTATGTTAGTATAGCAGCGGCTTTGACGCAAATTTTGAAGGGTGGGACATTCCGATGGACAGAGGATGCTCAGTTTGATTTTGAAAGCTCAAAATAACCATGATGACGTTATCGGTGTTAACACTCCCTGATTTTAGTATTCCATTTGAGGTGGAGACAGATGCATCCGGTTATGGCATAGGCACAGTGTTGGTGCAACAGAAGTGGCTGATCACTTTTTATAGCCACACTTTGTCCTTGTGGGATTGTGCGAAGCCGGTGTATGAGAGGGAATTGTTGGCGGTTGTCATGGCCATGTAGAGGTGACGTCCTTATTTGTTAGGACGACATTTGTTATCAAGACCGATCAGAAGGCTATGGAATTTCTGCTGGAACAGAGGACGATACAACCACAGTATCAGAAGTGGGTAGCTAAGTTACTTGGCTATGACTTTGAAGTGATATACCGACCAAGATTGGAGAATGGTGTCGCGGATGCCTTATCCAGGGTGGAGATCGAGGCTCAGCTGGCTCAAATATCAGCTCTTACTTTGATTGATATAGCTGTAATTCAAATGGAAGTTGAGCTCAATGACCGGTTACGAGGAATTAAAGACTGTATATTGAAGAAAGAGAATGGGGTGTAGGATTTTTCTATATAGCAAGGGTGTTGAAGTATAAAGGGAGGTTAGTATTCTCTAGCTCCTCTTTATTGATCCCTACAATCTTATATACGTATCATGATTCGGTGTTTGGTGGTCATTCCGGGTTCTTGAGAACATATAAGAGAATAGCATGGGAGTTGTATTGGGAAGGCATGAAAACGGCTGTTAAGAGGTATATGGAGGAATGCATCGTTTGTCAGAAGAATAAATCGTTAGCATTGTCACCAACCGGATTGTTGATGCCGTTGCCTATCCCTGATGTTATGTGGGCAGACATTTCAATGGATTTTATTGAAGGCTTACTGAAGGCGAGGGGATATGAGGTGATCTTAGTAGTCGTGGATTGATTGAGTAAATATGCTCATTTTCTGCCATTAAAGCACCGTTTTAATGCTAGTATTGTAGCTGATACATTTTGTAGAGAAATAGTTAATCTTCATGGCATATCGAAGTCAATTGTGTCGGATCGGGACAAGGTGTTTGTGAGTAACTTTTGGCAGGAGTTATTCCGATTGACGAGTACCAAGCTCCACCGCAGCACAGCTTATCATCCTCAGTTGGATGGTCAGACAGAGGTGGTGAATCACAGTGTAGAAATGTATCTCAGGTGCTTTTGTGGAGAGTGGTCGAGAGAATGGATCAACTGGTTGCCTTGGGCAGAATATTGGTATAACATAACATATAACGTTTCTACTGGCTTCTCTCCATTTCAGATTGTGTATGGAAGACAGCCTCCAGTGCTGGTTTATTATGGGGATGATTGTACTGCCAATGAAACTTTAGATCAACAGATGAGAGACAGAGATGTGGCGTTGCATGTGCTCAAGGACCATTTGCTGGAGGCTCAAGAGAAAATGAAGAAGTTTGCTGACAAGAAGCGTCGTGATGTTGAATTTCAGATTGGTGATTGGGTGTGGTTGAAGTTAAGGCCTTATCACCGAATTTCAGCTCGACAAAAGAAGTTTGTAAAATTATCTCCCAAGTATTATAGACCATATCAGGTGGTCGACAGAGTGGGCGCGGTGGCCTACAAATTGAACCTTCCATCAACGGTGTCTATACATCCCGTGTTTCATGTCTCGCAGTTAAAGAAGTTGGTTGGCCAACCCCGGGGGGAGTCGTCTATGGATTGCTTAATCAATGAAAATCACACTTGGTTGCCGGAACCAGAAGTTGTTTTGAGCTCTAGACTGGGGCTGTCGCAGCAGGGACGTGAAATTTTGGTAAAGTGGAAAAGCTTGCTGGAGCATGAGGTCCTCGATGACTTCCAAAATCAGTTTCCCGAATTTTACCTTGAGGACAAGGTAAAGGTGGAGGGGGGAGGTAATGATAGGCATCTTACTCAAAGAAGAAGGAGTAAAAGGTTGGAAAGAGCGTTAACGTCAGCGATTGAGTCCGTTAGGGAGGTTAAGAGCCGCAACTGAAATTATGTTCAGAAGTTGATCGTTTAAAAGAAGGAAGAAACAGAAAGGCGGGCAGTGAAGATTTGCATTTCTGAAGTTGGAAAGGGGTGCTCTCGAGAGTGGGAGTCCAGGTGTTCCATCATGTAGTTCCTATCATTGAGTGTTGTCTATCGTTTACTTCTTCTAAGTGATGGTGTAGCAGTAGTAAGGAATCGTATTGTAATCAGTAAACGATCATATAATAAAATGTAAGCGATCGCATAGGAGTTTGTAAGTGATCGCAGAAGTATTTTGTAAGCGATCTTCTAGTAATCCTTAGCGATCATGTAGAACTTGTAAACAATCATTTAGTATTTGATAAACGATCGAGTAGTAATTGTAAGTGATTGTTTAGTCCTGTTTGACGCTATTGTTTAATAAAAAACTCAGTCTTCATTTAATTGTTGTGTCGGCCGGTTACGTAATTAGAGTATTAATAAGAATCAGTTTCCTAACAACAGTCTCCTTGGCAGCTTCGCAAGCTACTATTGAAAAGTTGTAAGGTCTGATGTGAAAGCGAGGATCGGTCCTAATCTACAATTCACAGTGAATTCAAATTACAAAGATCAATATTATGCATTTTTTCATAAATTTACCACATGCTATAACAAATACAGTGAAAAAATATTATGGTTGATTTACTGACCTCTTGAAGAAACTAGTCTTCACGTATTCCATTTCAATTGGTCATGAACCCTCCTTGGTAATCGACAAAAAAATAGAAACACCTAAAAAGGCTAGACAACACCACAATAGAAACCTTGGTATTCTCCTAAGGGTTGAGAATATGCTAGAAGTGTGAGCTTTGCTTCAATTTTGGTAGAGGAAAGAGTTAGAGGTGAGAGGAATTTTTTAGGGAGAGTTTTTCTGTGTACTTCAAGGGAAAAAAAACCTAGAGTTCTATGTGTGATCTCTCACTACCGGAGAATCTCTTTTCTCACACAAAAAAACACCTTCCTGTGAAACTACTTTCATGATTCCCAAATTAGAAAGATATGTGGAAGGAGTTACATACCTCCCTTCCACTTTTATTTTCAAAAGTGCTTTTTAAAAAATAAAGCCATAATATATATATATATANTATATATAACTAACTTTATGTTATATCAAATATAACATAAGCTTAATAATCTCTCATATAACCTATAGCATTTAATATAAATCAAATTCATATAACTGATATTTAAATCATATTCAAATATTTATTTCCTCTCAAATAAACTTTATATTAGAATGTATCAAATACATTACATTAACTATAACATTTATAATTAATTCACATTAACTATAACATTTATAATTAATTCAAATTAATTATATCATATATAATTAATTTCCTCAATTAATTTGAACATTTCAAATTAATCCAAAATTAATTCTCAATAATTCCAGAGCTACTAAAGGGACCTTATGGACCTGTAGATTGAAGCTCCAATGGTACTTGGATAATTAATTAAACTTCTTTAATTAAATTACCCAACATCCATTAATTGTCGGTCACTCCACTATAGACCAGCAGCTTCACTCTTCGCACTACAGATATATTTTTATGTCCATTAAATATAACAAGTCAACAGTGCGATGACTCTTCACAAATTACTCGTAGGTACCACTGGGCCAAAATTACCGTATGCCCCTACAGTTACATTTAACTCTTTTAGTACCACTAATCCCTCTAATGAACTAAGTCATAGTCCCACATGACCAAACCCCTCTAAAGCCAAGAGAGGATATGGCGTCATATTGTTCAAGCCCCCGAATGAGCCTTTAAATGAGCAATTTATCTACTTACCTTGACATTGGGGAATGAATAAATTTCATCTTGTGTAGTTGTGTTCACAACTCCTCAATCAGACGAATCTCCAAAATGCTAGGTTTATTGAGTCGACGATCTGGTCACTCTCACCTATACAAATCAAAGAACCGCTTTTATAGGCAGAAGTTCACAACTCACTCAGGATTTAGGTCATGTCACCTATGATTATCCTGGTGAAATGTAAGTCTCTATTATTAACGGTGTTATATAATGAGTCTAGTCATTTTGTGGTTCGATTTTATACAAACTCCTTTGTATATAATATCCCCGCTCACATGTCTCCACATGAATGATTGATAACTTATAGAAATACAAGTTATTTTATCTCTCTTAAAAGAATAAGGAAAAAATCACTAAAAGTGGGACATTTTTGCTAAAGAATTTATAAAGTAATCACAATATGCTTACATCTCTAATGCCTAATCTATCTAAATTTTGAGCTAATGTTGCTATTTTGATACAGAACATCCATTGATGCGATCAAACAAGAAATATAGAAACAAAAGCACAATCACATAACAAGTTAATCCGACAACCTTAGGCGATGAAGTATGATATGACATGAGCGGTGGAAGTTAAATCTCAGATTGAGTTAGTAGCTGATTAGAGAACTTTGTTGAAGATTCGATGAACTTCTGACGCGTTCCAGGCGGTGCATCAGGGTATGGAATTTAATGATTCTTATTAGCACAATCATGAGTGAGAGAAGAGAAGTCATCATCAGACGCCTATAAATACCCATGCAATCACCATGCAAAACAAACGAGGGTCATAAAACTTATGAGAGAAAAACTCTGGCAAGAATCCCTCTCGTTCAATCATAAAAACACCCTGGTGAAAGCTTGGGTCTCTTATGGAGGAAGAGAAGCTCCATTGTTCGATATCCGAGTGAAGCAGTTAGCATAAAAGCCGGAGGGAGCAAGACATTGCACACCAGGTCTTGATTGTTTATCCCTTCCTTTATCTTACAGTTTATTTATGTCGTATCGTCAACATTGAAGAATTCAAGTCTGCAATATGAATACTTTTCTATCCCATTCTTTATTCATTTCTTCTATCATTATAATGAGTAGCTAAATTTCTTTATGGGTTGAGAAACATATAACCAACATGAACTAAGCAACAAAAGAATTATGCGATCACTTGTTTTATGTATGCCTACTCACGTCACTTGAATAAATTCGGATTTAGAACTTGTAAAACAAGAGGAGATGCTCCTTAGAAATAAGTACATCTTTTACATATTACTCACCGCATGCATCCTAGAGATAGGATAGTGTGGCTAGATACACTGAAAAGTGTTGATCGTATATCGAGTGCATTGCTTAAACGCATAACTCATCAATTGCTTAGGGAGTAATGGTGAAAATTCTTCTCGACCCTATCATCGCATGTTAGTATCCACAACAACCGCTCACAAAATTTCACTTAAAGCACAACCCTCAATGCATAAAATTTATATTTAGACTAATACTAAAAATCGACCAATTATATGAACATTTCATTTGCATTAAGATCTGAGTATTAGTTCATCGCACACTTGTAAACAAACCCCAAGTTCGACCCTAGACTTATCAAGACTCTGGTTGGACTTACACTTGGGTTCTACCAGGAAAAAAAAGCGTTATAACCTCATAATCATTATTCATTTCATCGCATGGTACAAACGCATCAATGATCAGGATCAGATCATTTATAAAATTTTACAACAATTGTAACATCTACAATGCGGGCCGTATTCGTAGTGTCACCAGGATAAGGTACCCCACCTTATCCATCTACTACAGACCATTTAGGTTATCACTTAAACATGATCCATCTGCATGTCTCTATATACATGTTTACGCTACAGAAGTTAACATTGGATGTTAGTTTATTGGTTTGTGGGTTAATGCTATTAAATATCAAATAAAATATCTTATATTTTATTATATAAATAAAATGTTTATATATTACAATTATAAACTACAGAACCCACGAGATTTAGGGCATCAACCTCAACATCCATGACGTCGAGGTTCCCTCAACGGTTGAGGTGGATGTGTTCGACTAGTTGAACTTATATCAACAACTCTTGTTGATTTACTAGCCTTTTCTACAACTCTTGTTGAAGTTTCAGTTGTTTCGTTGGAAAAGTCACTTAACAAAATTTTACTGTGGGGCTTATCATCCCTGATGCGGTCTTCTTCTAAAAATGTAGAATTTGTCGACACAAATACTTTATTATCTTTAGGATCGTAGAAGTAATTCCTTGTTCCTTTGGGATAGTCTATAGATAGGCATAAATTTTAACGATGTTTCAATTTCTTAGGATTTGCCTCAAACACGTGTGTTGGGAACCTTAAATCCTGGAAAGGCGTAAATTACCTTGACGACAATTCCATAGTGCCAAAGGTGTTTCATTAACACTCTTGAACAGAACTCAGTTCAAAATGTAAATTGTAGTATGCACTGCATAATCCCTAAAATGAGTAAGATAAATGAGCATAACTCATCATAGACTGAACCATGTCTAACAAGATTTTATTTCTCCTTTCTAATACACAGTTCTGCTGAGGTGTACAGGGTGCTGAGAGTTGGGATGCAATTTCATGTTCTATCAAATAGTCCAGGAATTTTAAATTCATATACTCTCCATCTTGACCAGTTTGAAGTGTTTTAATTATTTTACCTAATGAATTCCCAACTTCAACCTTGTACTCCTTGAACTTTTCAAAGGTTTTAAACATTGCAAGGGCTGCAGACTTGTGTTGCAAAGGTGCCTTAAGGCTGAACATAGATTTCACAGTGTGAACTATTTAGGGAGAAACGTGAAAGGAAATTGTCATATCATATATATCATTTTCCTCCCACCGAGTATTTTAAACCCGAGTTTATTAACTTAGGTAAATCTGACAAACAATTTAATTAAGTGATTGTTAAATTTGCACAATATAACTCTTATATTGGATCGTTTGACAATAATGATTCTTTTTTATTAAACACTTTAATAAATACAATCATTTATTGCATGCTTGTAACGTAATTGTCTAATTCATCTTTCACGTCAATTCCTAAGTATGGGTATTCTGTTTTCGTCAGCTTAAGTACCCCAACCTAGATAGAACCTTCCTTAGACAAAGGTCTCTTATAGAAAATTATGTTATAAATTAATCTTTTATTAATTCAATTTAATTCCATTGAAGAGAAAATTAAAAAAAAAAATTAACTTATTTTCAATCTCATTAGAAATATTTTAACATTGATCTATGTGAAATCAATTTTAACATATGATTACGTCACTATTGATTATAGATTTTAATTCTAATTTCATTATTTTATAACACTTATAAAGCTTAATAAAACAACTAAAACCTTTAAACATGCATCTAATGACATATATGAAAAAAATAACAATTAAAATTTCTATGTAGTTTCATGCCTCATGCATTCCCATTTTCACTACATAACATAACTCTTATGTTATAAAGTAATGAAAATAAACACACAATCCATCATCCAAATTATATAATATAAAAATTATAATATAGTATGATGCATGGACATGTTATTGATGCATGCAATCATATAATATAATATTTATATTTAATATGAAGCATGAGCATGTTTAATAAATCATACAACTACATAATATAACACTTATATTAGAAAATGATGCGTGATTCTATATTTATCCTATGGTGGGATTTTAAACTATATTGCATCCAATATGTAATATAATAAATTAAATCATACATCACATGCATAAAATAATAAACAACAACTTTGGACCAAAAATTGGCATCCTAAACAATTAATTAAATTAATATAACTTTTATATTAATTAAAATATAATTAAATTACAAGAAATTCAAGAAAATACAAAACTGCTCCAAAACACCAACTATAAATTTCGAAACCACGTTTTGGAACTGCTTGGCCACGTGCGTCTCACTCGGAGCGTAATGACGCTCCACGACAGTGTTGTTACGAGGCTTTCATCTCTCTATATTAGCCTAGCGTAGCCTTGCCCTCAAGGCAGCGTAACAACGTTGATCATTTTGTGTAACAACATAAAGAGTAATGTAATTATGCTGCTCGTTACGCTCTAACACATAAGCATATTTTATACTTTGATCTCAGCCCGAACATGCTCCAAATGCCACCAAACTCTTCAAGAACACTTGTACAATGATTGAAACTAAATTACAGACTCGAGAGCGAAAAATAAATGTCCAAAACACTGGGGCCTTACAACTTTAAACTCTTTAAGGCAGTAAAACTAATGCCAATTTTTTAAACGTCCAAGTGCAAACCAACAAACTCAAAATGCATTTTAAACACCCACCAAAACTCTGAATGCAAGTTACAAAATGAAAAAGTAGAGACACAATCTGACTCTGATACCAACTGAAAGGATTAAAATTTCCACAACGGAAGCATATGAACGCATTCGTATTAGCTTTTCGTTTTTCAGAACTTAAGAAAACAGAGAACGAAAACAAGGATAAACTAACAACTATTAAACATGCTTTTCTATTGAATTTATAGAGAAGAAAAAGGGAAATGGAATCTAATCTTTGAAGAACCAATTCTTCATCTTTCCACTCCTTAGCAAGATCATGAACCTCTCCCATTCACAGTAACACAAAATCTCCTCACGAATAGAACAACCACAACCACAACAGCCTCCTATTGGACACGATCATAATGAAAGTCGGGTTAAGGTAAGAATCATAAAGAGTTATGGGCTTTTGGTTTTAATTTTGGTGAAGAGAGATGGGTGATTGAGAGAGTTTTTGCATAGGAAAAAAACACAGAGGAAGAAGATCAAGATTTTTGGAGGATCATATAAATACTATTTGAATCATATTCACAGAGGAAGATCAAGAGGATCATATAAATACTATTTGAATCATATTCAAATATATATTTCTCTCATTAAACTTTTATTATAATATATCATCATACATCATATTAATTGTATCTTATACAATTAATTCACTATAATTAATTTGAACAATTCAAATTAATCAAAATTTAATTTGATTCTCATTAATCCTTATTGAACTAATAATGGGACCTCATGGATCTACAGATTGAAGCTCCAATGATACAAGATTAATTAATTAAACTCTTTAATTAAATTAATCAACCTTCATTAATTGTCGGCCACTCCATTAAAGACTAACAGTTGCACTCTTCACATTGTTGATATATTCATGTGTCCATTAGATATAACCAATCAATAGTGCGTTGACCCTTCACAAATTGCTCCTAATTATAGCTGGGTCAAATTACCATTTTACCCATATTTTACCCATGTAGTTACATCTAATTCCTTAAGTACCACTGATCCCTCAAATGAACAATTAGTCATCGTCCAACTACAACTTAACCCCTCTCGGGCTAGAAGAGGGTGTGGTCTCACATTGTTCAATACTCGTAGTCAGCCCTTAAGGGAGCAATTTATCTACTTTCTCTAATAATGGGAAGGAACGAATTTCTTCTTGTGTAGCTATGTTTCCAGCTCCCCAATCAGACAAATCCCCAAAATGGTAGGCTTATTGAGTCATGTAATCTAGCCACTCTCCCCATGCAGATCAAAGGACTACCTTCATAGGCAGGAGTTCACAACTCACTCAGGGTTAAGGTCAAGTTACCTATGGTCATCCTAGTGAAATGTAAGTCTCTTCTAGTAACGATGTTATAAAGAGAGACTATTCATTTCATGGTCTAGACTTATATAAACTCTTTATATAGGATACCCTTACTCACATGTAGCACGAATGATCAGGATCAGATTATTTGTAGCATTTTACAACAATTGTAATAACTACAAAGTGGGTCGTATCCGTAGTGTTAACAGGATAAGGTACTTAGCCTTATCCATCTACTACAGATCATTTAGGTTATTACTTAAACATGATCCACCTATATGCCACCACAAACATGTTTAAACTATATCGAATAACCTTGGATCTTAGTTTATTAGTTTTTGGTTAAGACAACTAATTTGTTTGTACAAATAAATAAATAATCTGTTTGTACAAATAAAGTTCACAAACTACAAGACAATGAGATCAGTGTTGGGGTTGATGCCCTAAATCTCATGGGTCCTGTAGTTTGTAGTTGTAATATACAAGCAATTTATTTATTTAATAAAACAAGTAGTCTTTTATTTGATATTTAATAGCATTAACCCACAATAATATTTTATTTGACATTTAGTAGCATTAAACCATAACACCAATAAATCCAAGGTTGCCTTCTATAACTTAAATATGTATATGAAGTCATATAAGTAGATCATGTTTAAGAGACAACTTAAACGGTCTGTAATAGATGAATAAGGCTGAGTACCTTATCCTGGTGATACTACAAATATGGTCAGCTTTGTATATGTTACAATTGTTGTAAAGTGCTACAAATCATCTGATTTTGATCATTTATGTGGAGACATGTGAGCGGGGATGTTCTATACAAAGAATTTGTATAATACAGGACCACGAGATGACTATTCTCACTATATAACACCGTTGATAGAAGAGACTTACATTTCACCAGGATGACCATAGGTGACTTAACCTGAATCCTAAGTGAGTTGTGAACTCCTGCCTATGAAGTCGGTCATTTGATCTGCATAGTGAGAGTGGCTAGTGTTATTGACTCAATATACCTACCATTTTGGGGATTCGTCTGATTGGGGAGCTAGGAACATGATGGAGTTAGACACATACAAGCGGAAGAAATTAGAATGTTAAACACTCTAATTACATTAATTTTAAGGATTAAGCATACTTATTCAAAACTATAAAAATAGAGTTTGATGAACAAACCTTATTGTAGCTCGAAATTAAAGAAATCTTTTGGTTGTTTCTAATCATGAACACTTCGGACCACCGCTAGAGTCTTCCCCCTTCCCTACTATTCTTTGGCTTTAGAACGGATGAGATCCAAATTTGTGATGAATTGGAAGGGAAAATAGAGTTTGAGAGAGTTTAGAGCTTTTATTTTGAGTGATAAAATTCAGCTTCAAAATCTAATTTTTCAACCTCAACTTCAGCAAATCATTCTTGAAGGTGTTCATATAACACATGCGGAAGAAATTTTAGGATCAGAGGCACTTAACTACATCAATTTTAGAAAATGAAAGCATGTTTTCTAAATACCGTAAATAGAGAGCAGAATTTGTACCAACCTTTTTGGAGACCGATTCAGCAACTCCCTTTAATTCCTTTGCTCACGAACGGTGTGTGGACCACCTCTAGTGTCTGCCCTACTATTCTCCATGGGCCAAGAAGGACTTGTGGGATCTATAGAGATAGGGAATGGGAAGGAATACTTGAAGTTCAAGCTTTAGAGAGATATATTGAAAGTAGGCGAGTTTGAGACCAAATTCCACCAGCATAACAGTATGGAAATGGTTGTCTTCAGCTCTCAATCTGATTCTACCTCTAATTATAGAGTGAATCCATGCATCAAGAAGCCTCAGATGCAAGCAATAGTGGATTCTAGGTGTTCATGTATGACATGCAAGATGCATAGATGAGTTGTTTTTCCACTTTGAATCACCATGCATAAGTGGGATTCTACAAAAATCTACTATCCTTGATCCAAAATCTGATTTTAGCTTGCATTTTAATTTTAATTTAATTTCTAACTGAAATTAATTTTTGGTAATTAATTTGAAACTTTTTCAATTAATTTCATATGATTAATCCAATTAATCATTCTAACCTTGTGCAATCATTATAATATGAATCCTAATTGCATGTATATAGTATTTAAAACACTTTTAAATACTTTATCTCTCATTTAATAATTTAATTCATAATTAAATTATTGTGTCAAACACAATTGATGATAATACCCTTTCCCGATTTTGAACGATTCAAAGTTTCCTATCTAATTGTTCTAGACTTTATTCCGATATGAGCTAGTAAGAGGACCTAATGGACCTACAGATCATGGGCTCCAATGATTCGAGGTTAATCGACTAATCTCATTAACCAAGCTAACCAACATTCGTTAACTACCAGGACACTCCATTATAGCCCAGTAGCTACACTTCCCTCACCGTAGATATATTTCCGTCCACTTAATATAACCATGTTCGGTAAGTCAATCATTCACAGGTTGTTCATAGCTATAGCCGGGTCAAATGTCTATTTTATCTTTATAGAACTTCTTGTTCGTTAAGATCCACTAATCCTCTAATGAACAATCGGTTTGTGGTCCAACCAGCAAACCTAAATCCCTCTCGGGCCAAGGAGAGGGTGGGGCCCTTTGTTCAAGTCCTAGAGTTAGTACTTAACGGAACAACCTCTCTACTATCCTTGAAATGGGTAGGAGCGAATTACGTCTTGCGAGAATATATCCACAGCTATCTATTCGATCTTATCCCCAAAATAGTAGGCTTGTTGAGTCGGCGATGTCTGGCCACTCTCACCCATGCAGATCAAAGGATAATCTCGTATAAACAGAAGTTCATAGTTTGCTCAGGATTAAGATCGAGTTACCTAGGTCATCTTGTGAAATAGTCAGTTTCTTCAGTAAACGGCGTTATAAAGAGAAAGTGACTAATTTCACGGTTCTGTCTTATGCAAACTCATTGCATAGGATACCCCTACTCACATGTCTCTACACGAACGATTTAGGATTTCATCGTTTGTAATTAATACAAAGTGTGTCGTGTCCATAGTGTCCCCAGGATAAGGTACCCAACCCTATCCTTATACTATAGACAGTTTTGGCTATATACTTGAACTTGATCCAATGATATATCTCTACATATAGTTCGAGTATTCATGTTATAGCCAAGGATCTTAATTTATTAGATTTAGGTTAGATATTCACAACTTACATATTCAATAACATCTTTTACTGAATAACCTCAATAACGTCTTTATTGGAAATAGAATATGTTTAATGATTTACAAACTACGAGTTTATAGGACATTAAACCTAACAATTCTTCTATTTAAAGAAGAATCATGCAAAGTAAGAATCAATCCAAATTGACACCAAATTAAGCACTAATTATAAATGGGATTTGAGGTGTTAGAATGAGGTAAAATGTGAGATAATTCCACTAACTCTAATTTCTGAATTTCCAAAATTCAAACTTTAAATTAATTCAAATAATTAATTTTAAATAAAATTAATTTTGAAACAAATTTTAAATAAAATTAATTCTAACAATTAATTTTAAATAAAATTAATTTCAAAAATCAATTAAAAATTTAATTAATATTAATTTGATATCGAATATTAAATTATTTAAAATTAATTTTAAATAATTAATTAAATAACTTAATTAATAATATAAATTTAATATCAAATATTAAATTACTAAATAACACCAATCCCGTTCATGAATCCCTATTCACGTGTATAATATTTAAATCATATTTAAATATTTCAATCTCTCTTTGTAATATAGTTTAATTCACAATTAAACTATATATGATTATGTCAATTAAATCACATATAATTAAAGCTTACTCCCTAAGCCGAATTCGAACAATTCATATTCTCTCATCACACTGTTTGAAGGTTCGATCCAATATGAGCTAGCAGAGGGATCTAATGAGCCTACAGATCATGAACTCCAATGATCCGAGATTAATCGACTAAACTCTTTAACCTAGCTAACCAACATTTGTTAACTACGAGGACACTCTACTATAGCCTAGTAACTGCACTCTTCTCACTGTAAATATATTTTTGTTCATTTGATATAATCACGAGTAGTAAGTCTATCCTTCACAGAATGTTTGTAATTATAGTTGGGTCAAAATTACCGTTTTACCCCTGTAATTATATCTTGTTCCTTAAGTCCCACTGATCCTATAATGAACAAGGTTTGTGGTCTAACCACAAAATCGAGTCCCTTTCAAGCCAATGAGAGGATGTGGGTCATTTGTTCAAGACTCGGCGTTAGCACTTAAGTGAACAACCTATCTATTATCCCTAATATTGGGTAGGAGGGAGTTCCATCTTGCAGGTATCCCCAGGTATGTACCCGATCTTACCTCTAAAATGGTAGGCTTATTGAGTCGGCGAACTAGGCCACTGTCACCTATCCAGATTAAAGGATAATCCTGAATAAACGGGAGTTCATAGTTAGCTCAGGATTGAGATCGAATTACTTAGGTCATTGTATTGAAATAGACAGTCTTAACAGTAAACAGGGTTATAAAGTAAAAATGACTATTTCGCGGTCCAATCTTATGCAAAATCATTGCATAGGATGCCTCACTTGCATGTTTTTACATGAATGATTCAGGATCACATCATTCATATCAAATACAAAATGAGTCACATCCATAGTGTCCTCATTATAAGGTACCTAACCTTGTCATTATATTATAGACCGATTTGGCTATTACTCGAACTCAATCCACTTTTATGTCTCCACATATAAATCAAGTATTCATGCTATAGCCAGAGGTTCTTAGTTTATTGGATTTAGGGATTTTAAATCCAATTCACATACTCAATAACATCTTTATTAAATAAACCTCAATAACAACTTAAAATAGAATTCGTTTATTTTTTTTTACAAATCACGAGTTTTAAGACATAAATCCCAACAAAGTCCCACTTGGACTAAAACTCTAGTGGGGTCATTTACATATAATGTTGGGCGTGAGAGAAAAACATAAATACAATAAACTAGGGCATCACATACCCATGGCTTCTCCCACTTGCCCTAGGTTTACATAATTCGTAGTTCTAGACTCACTAGATGACCCTCAAATACTTTAGCCGTGAAGGCCACGGATCAACAATTTCATGCTCCAAGGCTATCTATTTGACGATTACGTCTCCTCACTGCACAATCTCCCTGAGGAGATGATATTTGTGCTCAATGTGCTTTCCACGCTTATGGCTTTTGAGTTCTTTAAAATTTGCAACAGTGTCACTGTTATCACAATAGAGGGTGATAGGCAAATGCATATTTGGAACCAGTTCCAAATCCATTAAGAACTTCTTAAGCCATACAGTTTCCTTTGTCACTTCACATGCAACAATGTGCTTAACCTCCATGGTGGAGTCAGCAATGCAGTCTTGCTTTATACTTCTCCAAACTACAACTCCTTCGTTTAGAGTGAACATTGATCCCGATATAGATTTCTTTGAATCTTTATTGGTTTGAAAATCAGAATCAGTGTATCCTATAAGAATCAGATCTTTAGCACCATACACGAGCATATAGTCCTCTATTCTCCTAAAATACTTAAGGATATTTTTAGTGGCAGTCCAATGATCGTATCCTGGATTGGACTGGTACCTGCTTACTATTTTCATTGCATAGCATATGTTAGGTCGTGTACATAACATGGCATACATCATACTACCAACTGCTGATAAATAGGGAATATGTCTCATATCTCAACTTCTTGAGGTTTCTTAAGACAATGTTCCTTCGACAGATGAACTCTATTCCTAAAGGTAACAAACCCCTCTCTGAATTTTGCATCTTATATCTAGACAACATCTTATCTATATACGATGCGTAAGACAGAGTTAACGTCATGTTCTCGCAATTTCGAATGATTTGCATTCCAAGAACATACTAAGCCTCTCCCAAATCTTTCATTTGGAATTACGTTGCTAGCCATTGCTTAATGTCAATAAAGAATCCTATATCATTCCCAATGAGTAAGATGTCATCAACATACAACACTAGAAAGGCTACAGTGGTTTTAACAATTTTCTTATAGACACAATATTCGTTAATATTTTGTTCAGAGCCATAAGATTTGATCGCAGTGTCAAATCTTATTCCAGGATCTAGCTGCTTGTTTTAACCCTTTAATGGATCGTTTAAACTTGCAAATCTTTTGCTCTTGACCCTGTTTAATAAACCCTTATGGTTGAGCCATATAGATACTATCTTCAAGATTGCCATTTAGAAAGGATGTCTTGACATCCATTTTCCAAATTTCATAATCGTAAAATGTGGCAATGGACAAGAGATTCTAATTAAATTTTAGCATAGCAACAGGGGAGAATGTTTCTTCATAGTTCACCTCATCTTTCTGGGTATAACCCTTTGCTACCAGTCGAGTCTTAAAGGTCTGTACCTTACCAACTTGGTCTCATTTCTTTTTGTAGATCCATTTATAACCAATAAGTTTTATCCCATCCGGTTGATCTACAAGATCCCAAACCGAATGGAAATATATAGACTCTATTTCGAGGTCCATGGTATTAATCCATTAGTCTTGGTTTACATCATTCATTATCTGTTCATAGGTCAATGAATCCTCAATGCCATCATCGAGTATGACAACCTAGGTTTTTATTAATCCCATGTAACAGTTGGGCTAACGATTAACCCACTCACTATGTCGAGACACTTTTAACTCTTGAGAAGGATGTGACTGACCAGATTTACCAGCTTCATCAACAACTTTTGTTGAATGACTGACCTGATCAATAGCTTTTGTTGGTTTATCTGTAGCTTCTTTGGAAATTTCACTCGATACTAGTTTACTGCGAGATTGATGATCTCTCATGTGGTCTTCCTCTAAGAATGTAGCATTTTTTGACACAAATACTTTGTTATCTTGAGGATCATAAAATAAACCACATTTCGTTTCTTTGGGGTATCCTACAAATGGGCACAATTTTGAACGACGTTCCAATTTTTTTGGATTTTGTACCAAGCCATTTGCAAGGCATCCTCAAATTATGAAGTGATGTAAACTACCTTTACGCCCTCTCCAAAACTCATATGGTGTTTCATAAACGCCTTTTGATGGAATCATGTTCAAAATGTATACAATAACCTCTACTGCATATCCCAAGATGAATCATGCAACTGAGCATAGCTTACCATCGAATGAACCATGTCCAACAAGGTTATATTTCTCCTTTTCGATACACCATTATGCTGCAGCATACCGGGTGCTGAGAGCTGAGACTGGATTCCATTTTCTATTAACTAGTCCTGAAATCTCAAGTCCATAGATTCTCCACCTCGATCTGATTAAAGTGTTTTAATTGTTTTACCTAATAGGTTCTCAACCTCTGCCTTATACTCCTTGAACTTTTCAAGGGCTTCAGACTTGTGATGCATTAGGTAAACATAGCCATACCTTAAATAATTATTTTTTAAAAAAATTGATGAAATACACATATCCTTCTTATGCTTTGACATTCATCGAACCACAGAGAACTAAATGCACGAGTTCTAAGGGTTCTTTGGCTTTAAGACCATTTTCTATAAAAGATCTTTTGGTCATCTTACCCTTAAGACAAGACTCACATGGAGATAAAGAGTTGTCTTCTAGCTAACTTAGGAGTCCACTCTCGACCAATCTCCCAATCTTATTGAGATTAGTGTGGCCAAGTCTCAAGTGTCAAAGATAGGCACTAGGAGAAGCTTTTTGCCTTTTATTTATAGTTTCAGCTATTTTAAACATTTCAATATTTAAAATAGCTTTTGCCTCGATTGGTCTTAATATATATAAGTTTACTTCAAATTTTATAGAACAAATTTGTATATCTCTTAAGCTAACAAACACTTCATTAACTTCAAAAGATAGTTTGTACATTTGTTCTAACAAACAAGAGATAGATATTAGTTTCCTTCTCATTTTAGGAAGTAAAAGTACATTTTATAATAAAATGAATCTATCTCCAAAAAAACAACTTCAAGTCTCCCACTGCTTTAGCTGAGACAACCTCTCTTGTTCAAACTTTGAGAGTTGTCTTGCCTTCTTCAAGTTGCCTCTAGGAACTAGTTTCCTGAAAAGAAATACAAGAATAGTTAGTGGTCCCTAAATCCAGTATCTAGGTGGAGTTATCATACACCACTAAACATGTTTCAACAACGAGTAAATCATATTTATCTTGTTTTTTTTTTTTTTTGTCAGCTTTCTTCTCAGCAAGGTATTTTGGGTAGTTTCATTTTCAGTACCCATCGTCTTTGTAGTAAAAACACTATCCTTTATCTACAGCTTTTCCTTTGCCTTTGCAGAAATTAGAACTCTTACCTTTCCCTTTTCCTTTCTTTTACATTTGAATACTCTTATTTTCTGAAATAAAGATTCGGACTTAGTTTCTAAGGATGATCCCTTTTGGAACTTCTTTGAGGTAACAACATTTGCTTCCCGTTCTTATCCTTTAGCCAGAACGGTGACCATGCTCTCGTGATTCTTAGTCAGAACATCAGATATGCTCGCCAAGATATAGATTCAAACCTTATCATTTGCCTTAATCCATCTATTATAGGATTCCCGAACATTTTGGTTTGTTAACGAGCCAAGATGCGGAGGACATTCCTATTTAAAAAGAACCTAAGATCATCAATTACTAGTATCATGTTTAAATTCAATTTTTAAGTTGTGTAGTTGTCTCCGTTTATTTTTTTTTAGAAGCGAATAGTTGAACTAAAGAGCTACATATGCTGCAAAATAAGCAAGTTCGATTAGTGAATTTCTATTAAATTTAATCAAGTTTTAGAAAAAGTAATAATGTATCCATATAACTCATTATTAATTTGCAACGATACTTCTGTGAGTCAAAATAACCGCTAACGAGGGGCCGTCAATTACTCATTCACTGAACCAAGATATTCTTGACTAAATACTAATACTAGAATAACTCTCATTCCTATAACATTTAGTTATCGCTTGTTTAGTCAATAACCTACAAACACTTAGTAATTCTTGTAAGTGTAACCCTCCATTTTCAGATCCCAGAGATCGGTCCCAACAAGCTACCAAATGGAAAGACAATGTTGATAACAGACCTAAGAGACCCTATTCATTTATGAAGTTTTTGGTGTTTCAACCCTCATATTACGACCGTCCAAATGGGTGATTGCTCTAGGATGACAAGCAGGCAGAACATGAGAATCTCACGGTGCAACCTAATGGAGGAGACTGTAGGATGTGTTGACACACTTTCTTTTCCTACTTACTTTGAACAACTTCCCCTATTAACCTTGTTATTGGCCCATGCAAACATTTTTTGAATGGATGCCATGCCCTGCACGACATGAAGCAGAGCATGGATCTCACGGTGTGAAATCTTAGGGATGTTAAAGCTAAAAATAATATATCATATATACCATTTTTCTCCAGCTGAAGTATTCTAGACATATTTTTAGTTAGGTATCTTCCGGCTTATTAAATACAACCTAAGTTTAGGTGTTTATAAATGTATAACTTTTATACTGGATTTAACCTACAATGTCTAAGTGATAAAATCTTTAAAACCTCACATCGTTTACGCATGTTCATAAAATCGATTCTAACATAACTTAAGAATTAGCTCAATCGGCAAGTAGTAGGTATTCCATAAACTGTCAACTTAAGTACCTCTAGCCTTAGACATGATCTTGCCAGGTGAGTTTTGTTGTAACCATAGTTTTACAAGTTATCGACCTATTTCTACTATTAAAATAGGTTATGGTTGTTAAATCTATGTGAGCATGCAATTATCTTTGTTATATATTTTAAAAGTCCAATTCATTTTAAAACAATTAAACAATATCTATAATGTACATCAAACATTTCATAAATTCATAAAACAACGTATATTAATTCTCATGAAATCCTACACATGCATACTATATATTATAGCACTTATAACCTAATTTCAATGCATGCTACATGCTTATTCTATGGTGAGATTTTAAATCTATATGGCATACTTCATGCACAAACAAATTTAATTTAATTAAAACATCCATTCACAATGCATAATAAAACAAACACACTAAAGTGGGCCGGTTTTGGCACCTTAAGAAATTAAACAACTAAATTATTACAATAATAATTTTAAAAAAGGCTTAAATTGCTCTTGAACACTTCAAACCAACACGAATCGAACCTCCAAGGCTTGAAACAGGACAGAACCGCCTAAAATGACCCGAACCGAATCGATCCAACTGGACCGTTGTTCTTTCGCATGCGCGTTTTTGGAAAAAAGATGAACTCAATGCTGTTAAAGGGCATTGTGACGCTTTGCCTTGGGTCCTAGTGCCCTGTTTCAGTTTCAGATTGTGTTTTGCCCCAAAATTCTGCAAATTACAACCTAATTTCAACTCTAATGACTCTAGCAAAATTAGACATTTCCTCACACATTAAAGCCCATATACAAGCAACTACAATAATTACAATTAAAAAGATGCCAAATCCGTAATATATCCAACTTTAGCAACCACAACGTTCATCTCATGAAAATTCACCCATCAAGCTTAAATTAATGCAAATTGAGTACTTAAAACATGCTTTGATACCAGTTGATGGAGTTAGAAACATGCAAGCGAAAGCAATTAGGATCTTAAATACTTTACATTAATTTTAAGGATTAAGCATGCTTGTTCAAAATTGTAAAAACGGAGTTTAATGAACAAACCTTAGTGTAGCTCAAAATTAAAATAATCTTTTGATTGTTTCTGATCATGAACACTCTATGGACAACCGCTAGAGTATTCCCCACTATTCTCTGGCCTTAGAACGGATTGTGGGATCCAAATTTGTGATGAAATTGAAGGGAAAATAGCGTTTGAGAGAGTTTGAAGCTTTTATTTTGAGTGATAAAATTCAACTTCAAAATCTTATTTTTCAACCTCAACTTCAGCAAATTATTCTTCTATTTAAAGAAGAAATCATGCAAAGTAACAATCATCCCAAATTGACATCAAATTAAGCATTAATGGTAAATGGAATTTGAGGTGTTAGAACGAGGTAAAATGTGAGATAATTCCACTAATTCTAATTTTTGAATTTCCAAAATTCAAACTTTAAATTAACTCAAATAATTAATCTTAAAACCAATTTTAAATAAAATTAATTTAAAAAATTAGTTGAAAAATTTAATAAGTATTAATTTAATATCAAATATTAAATTATTAAAATTAATTTTAAATAATTACTTAAACAATTTAATTAATAGTATTAATTTAATATCAAATATAAAATTAATAAATAACACCAATCCCAATCATGAATCTCTATTCATGTGTTATTTAAATATTTCCATCTCTCTTTGTAAGATAGTTTAATTCACAATTAAACTATATATGATTATGTCAATTGCATCGTGTATAATTAACGCTTACTCCCTAAGTCAAATTTGAACAATTCAAATTCTCTCATCACACTATTTTAAGGTTTTGTCCTATACGAGCTAGCAGAGGGACCTAATTGACCTACAGATCATGAGCTCCAACGATCCGTGATTAACTAGCTAAATTCTTTAACCTAGCTAACTGATAACGGGTAGAAATGCACGTTATCATAGTGCTAAGTTCTTAAACAATGCCGGTTTACATTGATAAAATATGTTCGATTGCGTCCAAAAAGCATCAAATTCACAATATTGCGATCGCATGCGTTCATCGCATAGAAACAGTTGATTTTTGTGTTTTTATGCAGAATATGCGTTGACGTAAGGTGAAAAGAGCGATCATAAGAAATCATTGGTCGAGCGCAGCATTACTGCAAGGCTTTGCGGTGATGGTGTTCGCAAACATCCACTCAAGAAGGATTGCCGCATAGAGTTGGCGCAACTTGGTGGCCACATCTGGGTGAAAGGCATAATTAATCACGATAGGACAGAAAGCTAATGACGGTTGAATCCGAATTAAGTTGACAGCCGCTAACGATAACAAGTACATTCAGCTTTTCGGTGACAAATATTTGGCGCATTAGTTAGGGAATTAAAGTCATCCCATCTGTGCATTCATAAAAGAGAAGCCGCATTTCACCCCAGAAGCTATAATACCAAAGGCATCCTTCAGAAAAGGGTCACCAATTCAAAAGTTCGGAGTTTATAAGTTTTGTTCATAGTTTAGCCTTATTCTTAGATTTTCTTTTGTTTTAAGGCGGACGTGAGAGAAGGAGGTTGTGCCGGCAGATCATTCTAGTAGGCTTAGGAGAGCGCCAGAAGTTTCAAGATCAGAGAGAGGGCTGACTCCTGTGGAAGCATGAATATTTTTTTAACCGAATAGAGTTGCTAGTGTAAAAGCCTTAGGCAGCAAGGGATTGTTACCGGGCTCTTTACCTTTAACTTCCATTGTTATTTTGTATTCAACCTCATTTATAAAAATGGAATTTACTTCTCTATATCTGTTCATTCTCTGTTATTTACGCATGAGTAGCTAAATCTGTTGAATAGGTTGAGAAGCACTTAGCTAGCTTAACTGGGGATCTTCATTCTATGCAATTATCTTGTATTATGTATGCTTCATTCGTCCATTAGAGATACTCGGGAAGGTAGTCTAAGGAAGGATCTAGTCTTGGGAAGGTCAGATCAGAATCTAGGCTCGGGAGAGTCAGATTAGAACCATGATCAAGAGATAGAAGCTTAGGAATAAGCACTGTTTGCTATTAAGCATCGCATGCATCCTAGAGATAAGATATGGTTGTGTGCGGTCACCTTGTCTTTGTGCATCTTGCATCACCGCATAGAAAAAGAGTAGAGACTTAGGAATAAGCTCTATGGACACTTTTGCATTCAACACATGCGTCCTAGACTTAGGAACATCGCATTTGCATTGGAAAATGACTTGCTATGCATGGTTGTACCATGATCGCATAGTCTGACGCAATCCCCAAGTAATGCTAGCTAAAGACCTTCTCAACCCGTTCTTCTGTATACTCAGTGCATCTATCACACAATCAGACTTTTCTCAAATTTGCCGCATTTGTCTATTTTCATTACCGCAAACAACAACTCGAACAACTTATTTATTTATTTGGTTACCGCAAAGTTTTCCTAAAAATTACCACCGCAACCTGTTTTCCCAAGTCCTTGAGTTCGACCCTGGACTTATCAGGAAACTCAGTGGGGTTTACACTTGGATTCCGCTGAGAAAACTTGAGTGCTCAACGCAACTCCATCAACGCATTTCATCTATAATTCCACATCATAAAATAACGCATCACTAACCAACATTCGTTAACTACCAGAACACTCCACTATAGCCTAGTAGCTGCACTCGCCTCACTGTAAATATATTTTTGCCCACTCGATATAACCATGATTAGTAAGTCAATCTTTCACAGGTTGTTCATATTTACAACTGGGTTAAAATTTTCGTTTTACCTCTGTAATTATATCTTGTTCTTTAAGTCCCACTAATCATCTATGAACAATTGGTTTGTGGTTCAACCACAAAACCAAGTCCTCTTAGGCCAATGAGAGGGTGGGGCTTCCTTGTTCAAGACTCGGAGTCAACACTTAAGAGAACAACCTATCTACTATCCTTAAAATCGGGTAGGAGGGAGTTCTGTAGTTTGATAATTTATAGGGTTCTGTAGTTTATAAAATATGTATGAACAAACAGTTTGATAATTTATAATATGAGATATTTTATTCACTTCAGTCTACGAAATATGAGATATTTTAGTTACATTAACCACAAATCAATAAACTAAGATCCTTGGTTATCATTGTAACTTAAGCATGTATGTGGAGACTACAAGTAGATCGTGCTTTAAGTGATAACCTAAATGGTTTGTAGTATATGGATAAAGAAGGGAAACCTTATCCTGGTGACACTACGAGTGTGACTCACTTTGTAAATATTACAAGTATTGTAAAGTGCTATAAATAGTCTGATCCTGACCATTCATATATTAGACATGCAAGCGGGGGATGCTCTATACGAAGGAGTTTGTATAAGACCGGACCATAAAATATTTAGTCTCGTTATATAACACCGTTCATAACAGAGATTTTCATTTCATTAGAATGACCATAAGTAACATGATCTTAACCCTGAATGAGTTGTGAGTTCCTGCCTATGAGGGTGGTCCTTTGATTTGCATAGGTGCGAGTGGCCAGATCGCCGATTGATACCTACCACTTTGGGGATTTTTCCGATTGAGGAGCTGAGAACTCAGCTTCACAAGAAAAAATTCACTCCTTCCCTAAAGCAAGGGTAAGCAGATAAATTGCTCCCTTAAGGGCTGATTTCGGGACTTGAACAATGTGGTGTCACACCTTCTCTTGGCTCGATAATGGTTACTCATAGTGGGACTATGATATATTATTTATTAGAGGAATCAGTGGTACTTAAAGAGTTAGATGTAACTACAGGGGCAAACTGGTAAATTGGTCCAACCGTACTTGCAAATGATTTATGAAGAGTCATCATACTGTTGATTGGTTATATCCGATGGACACGAAAATATATCTGTAGTACGTGTAGCTGTCGGTCTTTAGTGGAGTGCCCAACAGTTAACAGATGGTGGATGTCATGATTAAAGAGTTTAGTTAGTTATTCACGTACCGTTGGAGCTTCAAGCTACAGGTTCATAAGGTCCCCTTGGTAGTTAAATGGATTCATGTTGAAAATCAGGTTTTTGGTCAGTTTGAAGTGTTCAAATTAACAAGAGGAAGTTTGATTATATATGGTATAATTAAATTGATTCAATTATAAGTGATATAATTGATTTATTGTATTTGATACATTATTTGATTAGAGGAATTAATATAAATATGAATTATATTAAATGTCATAAAGGAGAAAAAGAACTATGGTTTATATATTACATATGATGTAATATTAAAACTATAGATCATAAATATAATATGATAAATTAATTAAGATATTTATTTATAATAAAATTAATTATAAGATAATTGATTTTAGTTTTTTCTCCAATAACCACCTTATGGGTGGTTTTAGTAAGTTTATGGCAACCGAATGGATAAAAAATGAAAATTGTTTTCATTTTGGATATCCAACATGCAAGAAGCAAAAGTTATACGATAGCTTTGAGAGAGTAAACGATCGAACGAGTATCCTATACGATGGATACTTGCTGTTAAACGATCGAGTACCCAAGTCCAAACGATAGACTTCTGTCTTCTCCCACTTACTTGATCGTCTACACGATTGTCCAATTCCTCATTCCCTCTACGAAATTCATACAGAGCCCATACCTCCTGGATTCTCACACCGAGAATACTAAGGTAGTCTCGTGGTAGTGTCGAGTTTCTATTCGAGGGTCGAGTATCGAGTTTAACTCGATTGTGATCGAGGATTTTAAAGTTTATGTTGTTTACTGGCTTGCTCACGTTATGTTTGTGCTATTTGATGCTTTGGTGTTGGATCGAGGAAACACTAGAAGAAAAGTTCTTCAAAGGTATGTTCACTCGATCCCTTGTTGGTTTTTACCTTTGTAGCATGCTGTAATTTACTCCTTGGTGCATAACTGTGTTGTTAGATTGTAAATGTTCATGTTCTTTTACAATGGGATTTAGAACGATCTGCTTCCGCTCATTGGTTCTCTATGTTTAGAGTTCCTTCAATTAGTATCAGAGCTAGGTTGTTATGATATTCCAAATTCCATTGATGTATTGAATTACATTTGCAGACTTGGTGGGTTTTATGTTTCCACAATGCGCTTAAGTGTTAGATATAGTTGTGGATGTGAATTGATGGATATATAGGATGATTTCCTCTGGTTTTAAAGCTTTCTTTACATTTCAAAGTTAATTTGTAAGGGCCCCTGCATTTCTTGGCATAATTATGTTGCTATCGAGTCTGTATTCAAAGTGTTTTGGTCTGTAAAAGTCGTTCATGATGAAGCTTCAACGCATGGAGATGGTGTTCACTTTGAGGAAAGAGACCAAGGGTTGGTCGCATCATGTAGCCTAGGCTAAACAATCGTTTAGATTTGGCTACACAATCGTGTAGAAAATTTCTACTTGATCGTGTAGTATTTACTAAACGATCGCATGGCCGATGCTAAGCAATCGAGTAAAGAGTTTACTTGATCGTGTTGCATTGGTTACTCGATCGCGTAGACGCTGAGGTAAATGATCGCTGAGTATATGATACTCGACACATGGTAGGCGCGCACACTAAACGATCGAGTAGGCCAGCATGCTCATCACATAATCACTGGCTACTTGATCACTGGTGTAAGATACTCGACGCTTACTCCTCAATCTTTTAGACGATCATTCTTCATCGCATAGTTTTCGTCTACTCGATCGTTTAGGAATGCGTTACACGATGCTTGTTTCACAATCGCGTGGCCTTCATGCTTCATCGCATTGTCCAAGGCACTCGATCCATGCTACACGATCGTTTCTACCCGATCAACGTTACTCGAAGAACACAAGGAGCTGCTATATAATCAAGGAACGAGGCTTTGCCCGGGCGGTTCAGGACCCGATTTGCCTGTTTGAACCGGTTGACTCGATGGCTTATGTAATAGATAATTTTATTTTCGATTTTTGGAGGCTAATCATCCCGGTCCATCGATTTTTGATGAATGTACATGTGATGTATGTTTAATTATATGTCATAAAGTATGTCATATAGTTTTAAACCCCACCATAGGTTATGCATTTATTCATGCATCATCTTTATATTATAAGAGTTATAATATAGTAGCTTGCATGATTAAATTACATTAAAGCACGCTCATGCATCATATAATATAAGAGTTATAATATATGCATGCATTAAGCATACCCATGCATCATCTTTATATTATAAGTATTATAGTATAAGGGTGTATGAAACATGTATGCTTAGTTCATTAGAAGTTATATAAGAGTTATATGTAGTAATGAATGAACATTGCATGAAGCATGACACTTAGGTTAGTTTATAAAAGTTATAAATACCAGTCTAGCTTGGCAATGTGGATGTTTTAGTTGTTTCATTTTTTATAAGTGTTATAATTAATGAAATCAGAACTAAAATCAATAAGAAAGACATGCATGCAAACTTAGGCTTTAATCATGTTTTAAAAGAGTTTTAAAATTTGATTGAGATAGACCTAAGATCATGGTTCTAATGAGATTAGATACCTAAGTTTAATCTTTTAATTCGGTTTAATAGGATTAAATTGACTAATAAAAGATTAAATATGTACCAAATCTATCTATAAGGAACCTTTTGTCTAAGGCGGGTTCTGGCTAGGCTGGGGTATTTAAGCTGACGGAAACGGAGCACCCCTACCTGGGAACCTACTTAGAAAAGTGAATTAGATATGATGCATGCATGCAAATTTGATGATAGTCTGTTAAAGTGTTTAATAAGACTTGATTTAAACTTGTTTAATTATCAAAAGCAAGTATTGTTTTTAGCAAATTAAACATCCACTTAGTTAAAATCAGTAGCCGAATTTACTAAATTAATGGATCCCTAGATAGAACATTCAGTGGGAGGTACTTAGGGTATATGATAATTCACTTAAACCTCTACACGTTTCTCCCTAAAAGTTCACACCATAAGATCTATCCTTGACCTCGAGGCACCTTGTGAGTGTCCCCCCAAAGGATGGTATTTGGGTAGGTCAATACCAAGGTGAATGGAGAGAATATTCATAGTAAGTGGGAGCAGGACGTGTGACAACATATCCCATGGTCTCTCTCATTAGGTTGGATAACGTTTTAGTGCATCGCCTCGAGGCACCCTGGGAGTGTTCCCCTAAAGGATGGCTATATTTGCATAACTCTTTATCTGGTCTTTTGAAAAGGATAAGGTTTCTTTAGTCTCTTGTCCTAATCTGCTTTTTTCTTATGGTGGGCATATTAGGGCGGGACTCTAGTGTCTAAAAGGAGAGGTTACACTTATGCGGAATTGTTAAGGTTGTTAACAAATTCTGGACCGAACAATGGTGACTGTTAGAGTCAGTTACAAGGAGTTGTTTCTGTCTAATGGTTGAGAATGTCTCATCCCAGTGAAGGGATACTTTATCACGCCAATGGTGACTTTTATCCTGCCTCGCTGGGGCATCATTGCAAAATAGATGTCACTTAGGGTACAATAGAACTATTTTGCTAAAACCTAAAATTGGTCTTAAAAGTGGTAATGCAAGTAGACTTATTAAGTTTGTACTACAAATGGTCTGATCCTGACCATTGATGTATTAGACATGCGAGCGGGATGCTTTATATAAAGGAGTTTGTATAATACCAGACCATAAAATATTTAGTCTTGTTATACAACGCCGTTCATAACAGAGATTTTCATTTCATTAGGATGACCATAGGTAATATGACCTTAATCATTAGTGAGTTGTGAACTCCTGCCTATGAAGGCGGTCCTTTGATTTGTATGGGTGCGAGTGGCCAGATTGCCGACTCAAATCTACCACTTTGGGGATTAGTCGGATTGGGGAGCTGGCAACTCAGCTACATAAGACGAAATTCACTCCTTCCCCAAAGCTGGGGTAAGTAGAGAAATTGCTCCCATAAGGGCTCATTTTGGGGCTTGAACAATGTAATGCTACACCTTCTCTTAGGCCAAAAGGGGTTGGATCATAGTTTGACTATGACTTATTGTTCATTAGAGGGATTAATGGTACTTAAGAAGATAGATTAACTACAAGGGAAAACGATAAATTTTGCCCAACTGTACTTACAAGCAATTTGTGAAGGGCCACACACCGTTGATTGGTTATATCCAATGGACACATAAATATATCTGTAGTGCGAATGTCTTTAGTGGAATGACCGACAATTAATGGAAGTAGGGCAATTTCTTTAAAAGTTTAATTAATTATCCATGTACAATTAGAGCTTCAATCTATAGGTCCAAAAGGTCCCCATCGGTAGCTCAACTGGAATTATTAAGAATTAAATTAATTTTGGGTTAATTTGAATTGTTCAAATTAATTGATAGAATTAATTATATATGATATAATTAATTAATTTTATGTGATACAGTATAATGTATTTGATGCATTATAATATATAAAGTTTATTTTGAGAGGAATAAATATTTGAATATGATTCAAATATTAACTATATAAATTTGATTCATATAAAACTATAGGTTAAATTTAATATGAATTTGATTTATATTAAATACTATAGGATTACTGAGAGAATATCGAACTGTAGGTTATATTATATTTGATATAATATAAATTATAGATTATATGTTATATCAGATATAACATATAGTATAATATATATTATATAGTAAGTTAATTATTATAAAAAATATATATTAATTAAATTTAAAAAATTATTAGTTTTTAATTTAATTTTAAATTTGAATTAAAGGGAGGGAGTAATGAAAATAACTTCCCTCCCCCTTTTCTCTCTCAGAAACGTGGGACAAGGGGGTAGAGGATCGTCTTCTTTATTCGATTTTTGATAGAAGAGTTCTATTCAAAGATTTTTCTCTCTGCGTTTTTTTGCATCTTCTTAAAAATCTCTCTTCCTCCCTTCCAAAATTGAATGTAAAGCTCACACCTCTTATTGATTCTCACCCTTTAGGGAATACAGACGTTACACTATTGGTGGTGTTCAATTGGTTGTTCGTGCGTTAGTGGAAGAAGTTTTGTTCGTGATTGTTCGAGCAGTAGATCGGAGAGGAAACAAGAAGATTTTGTGACTTCAAGGGTATGTAATGCAAACCCTAATTTCCTCTCTTTTCTATAATTAAAGCATGTTGTAATTGATTATGCATATTGTTTTCATCCTCTGAATTAATATGTTTATGTAAAACAATTAAATTGGGATTCAGTCTCGCTTCTGCACGGTTTTCACAAACCTTTATTTGGTATGAGAGCATGTGGTTTTGAGTCCTAATTTTTTTTTTAATTGTTGGAATTAAAATTCAGAGTTATAGTGGGTTCTGTTTAATTACTAAATTTATGTGATGAATGAGGGTTTTTTCATATTATGGATATTTTCGGGATTGGCTTTTAGTTGTTGGCTGTTAATTTTACAAATTTGGTATGTAAGGGCCTATATATTTTTTGGCGTGAATTGCAATCGAGTTTGTATATTCATAGTCCGGGTCGTTCGTTTTTTGTTATGACGAAGATCTGGACGTTTCGGGGCAAAAACAGAGAATAATGGTGCAAATACGTGTTGTACAGAAGCTTTCTATACAGCAACGTTGCGGTGCTGTACCCTAGTGTCGCGACGCTCCGATGCGAGGTGAATAGGAAAAGTTTCCGTAGCATTGCGAAGCTCCGAGACACAAAGGATGCACGCGTATTCGTCTGGTTCGCTTACGATTAGTGTGGTTGGGTCGGTTTGCTTGGTTGGTCCTATTTGTCAGTGGTTCGAACTGTTGGTTTGGTCTAGGCGGTTTAGCTGCTATTTTTTCTTTATTATTATTGTAATAATTAGTTTTTTTAATTAATTAAATTAATATAAATGTTATATTAATTTAATTAATTGTTAGGAAGTCAATCCAAATCCCATCATGTGTTTATTTATTTATTTTAAATTATTCACTTGATGTATGATTTAATTTTATAATATGTTGAAGAAACTCGTTTTACAAAGATCCTTGAGCGGAAGTGGATCGTCCAAATTCTATTTTGATTGAAAAACTAAATTTACAGTAAACATACAGTATACGCATTCATAAACAAATTACAACATGCTCTTTATAAAGAAATAGAGTTCAAGAGATACTACCTTTGAAGAATTTTTCTTCTTGTAAATCCCTCGAACGATCATGAACTCGAACACAGCAACCCACTTGAAGACCCTCTTCAAGAACTTCTTGAACCAAAAGTAGACACTACCATAGGGAGTCTTTGGTATTCTCAGGGTGAGAGTCCAGAAGTGGTGGGCTCTGACTATTTTGGTTTGGAGGGTTTGTTTGAGTCTGAAGGAGGAAAAAGATTGAAGAATATAGAATACTTCTGTTCACTCTATCGTATAGAAAAACTTCAACCGTCTAGGTACTCACGTATGTCTGTAAGGAAGAATAGAAAATAAATTCTTTATTTTATTTGCCATAAAACCAACTAACCATCCACTAAGGTGGTTGGAGAGAAAATGGGAATTATTATTCAAAATAATATAAATAAATATGATAATTAACTTATCATATCTTATTTATATTAAACTATATGTTATATCTAATATAACACATAACCTATAGTTTTAATATTGTATCAGATACAATATAAAATATAGTTCATTTTCTCTATTTTATGACATTTAATATAAATCATATTTATATTAAATTTAACAACTATGAATCACATTCATAGAATAAATATTTGAATCTCATTCAAATATTATTTCTTCCAATTAAACTATAATGAATCAAATACATTATAATAATTTCATCATATATAATTGAATCAATTTAATTACATCATATATAATTAAATTCCCTCTTATTAATTTGAACAATTCAAATTAACCCAAAAAATGATTTTCAACTAAATCCTTTTGAGCTACCAAGGGAACCTTATGGACGTGTAGCTTGAAACTCCAACGATACATGAATAATTAACTAAACTCTTTAATTACATTATCATGTTAACTGTCGGGCACTCCATTAAAGACTAACAGTTGCACTCTTCGCACTACAGATATATTTTTGTGTCAATCAACAGTATGATGATCTTTCAAAAATTGTTCTAGCTTGACCAAATTAACATTCTGCCCCTGTAGTTACATCTAACTCTTTAAGTATCACTGATCCCTCAATGAACAATAGATCATAGTCCTACTATGACTAAACCTTTCTCGGACTAGGAGAGAGTGTAGCACCACATTGTTCAAGACCTAGAATCAGCCCTTAAGGGAGCAATTTATCTACTTACCCCTACTTTGAGGAATGAGTGAATTCCATCTTGTGTAGTTGTGTTCCCAGCTCCTCAATCAGAAGAATCCCCAAAATGGTAGGCTTGTTGAGTCAGCGATCTGACCACTCTCACCCATACAAATCAGAGGACCGCCCTCATAGATAGGAGTTCATAACTCACTCAGGATTAAGGTCATGTTACCTATGGTCATCCTAGTGAAATGAAAGTCTCTATGATGAACGGTTTTATATAACCAGACTAAACATTTCGTGGTCTGGTCTTATACAAACTCCTTTGTATATAATATCCTCGCTCGTATGTCTAATACATGAATGATCAGGATCAAATCATTTGTAGCACTTTACAACAATTGTAACACCTACAAAGCGGGTCTAACTCGTAGTGTCACCAGGATAAGGTACCCAGTCTTATCCATTTACTACAAACTATTTAGGTTATCACTTAAATATGATCCACCTGTATGTTTCTACATACATGTTTAAGTTACAACAATAACCTTGGATGTTAATTTATTGGTATGTGGTTAATGCAACTAAAATATCACATATTTTATAGACAAAGTGAATAAAATATCATATATTATTAATCACATAAGAGTTTGTTCATACAATGTTTACAAACTATAGGACCCTACGAGATTTAAGGCATCAACCCCAACAATAATGTGTGTCATATAGAGAAAATCTCACTATGGGTTATGCATTATTCATGCATAATATATATTATAAATGTTATAACATAATTGCATGATTTATTTAATAGCATGCATATGCATCATATAATATAAGGTTTTAATATAACATTACCATGCATCATTCCTATTATAATGGTTTTAATATATGGTTTGTATGTATGAGTAAATGTTGTTAATTATTTTCATTACTCTAATATACAAATGTTATGTATGTTAAGTAATGAAAATGAGATTGCATGAAGTATATACTACTTTAGGTAATTTATAAATGATATATATATATATATTCTAAAGTATATCATTTAGATGCAATCTTAGGTTTTACTTAATTTATTCTTTATAATAGTAATAAATAAATAAATGAAATTAAAAATTAAAATCAATAATAAAACATGCATGCTCACATAGGTTAAAAATCATTTTTTAAATAGTTTAAAATATGATTCACTGTAGACCTATGATCACATTATTTCTAATATGATTAGAAATAAATTTAATCTTTTAATCAGTTTAATAGGATTAAATTGGTTAATTTTAAAAGATTAAATTTGTAATAAATGTATATATAAGGGACCTTTATCTAAGATCGGTTCTGTCTAGACTGGGGTATTTAAGCTGACGAAAACGGAACACTCCTACCTGAGAACTTACCTGGAAGATGAATTAGATAGATTTGTTACAAGCATGCCATGATTAATAAAAGTTTATTAAAGCATTTAATAAACAATAATCAGTATTGTTTAACTATCCAAAGTAATGTTACATTGGACAAAGTAAACAATCACTTAGTAAAAATAATTAGCCATATTTTTCTAAGTTAATTAATCCTAAGT
Organism: Benincasa hispida; assembly: GCF_009727055.1. Taxonomy (NCBI): domain Eukaryota; kingdom Viridiplantae; phylum Streptophyta; class Magnoliopsida; order Cucurbitales; family Cucurbitaceae; genus Benincasa; species Benincasa hispida. The sequence continues at coordinate 13,598,039 of NC_052358.1, forward strand.
AAAATACTTAGTGGAAGGAAAATGAGGTATATGATACTTAATTTTTCTTATCACATTTCTCCCTAAAAGTTCACATCGTGAGACCTATACTCGACCTCGAGACACCTTTGCTTGTGGCTCCCAACGAGTGGTGTTTGTATAGATCAATAACAAGATGAATGGAGAGAGTTTTTATAATAAGTGGGAGCAGGATGTGTGTTAACACATCCCACGGTCTCTCTCATTAGTTTGGAGTAAACTTTCATGCTCGGCTTCGAGGCACCTTTTCTTGTGTCCCTCTATGGATGGCATTTGCATGACATTTTACTCAAACTTCATAAATGGATATGATTGCTTTAGTTTTTGCCCCAATCGATTTTTCCCTATAGTTAGCTCATTGGGGCAGAACTTTATAATCTAAAATGAGAGGTTACTCTTAATGGTTAAGATAGTCTCAATTTTATGGACCAAACAAAGGTGACTAATAATTATAGGAACAAGAGTTGTTCTGGTGTAATTAATGGTTAAGATAGTCTCAATTCAGTGAAGGGGTAATGGTTCACCTATAGTGGCTTTTACTCTGCCCCACTGAAACATCATTGTAAAATAGATGTCACAAAGGGTGCACTAAATTATTTTGCAAAATCGATTGGTTTTACAAATTGGGTTATGCTTCTTTAACTAATATAAATAAATTGTATGTTTCAACGGTATTCAATATGACTTCTACTATAATTAATATGATTGCCCCCGATAAATTAAACGACGATAACTACGTAATCTGGAAAAAACAATCAATATAGTTTTAATAATCGATGACCTACGTTTTGTCCTGGCTGAGGAGTTTCTCAAGTCCCACCAGCCAATGCTACCTGAAATTTTCGGGAGGCATATGAGTGATGGGTCCAGACAAATGAAAAGGCTTGAGCGTACATCTTGGCAAGCCTATATGAGGTCCTAGCCAAGAATGAGCCCATGCTTACTGCCCGTGAGATCATAGAGTCCCTGAGGGGAATTTTTGGACAGTCATCCACTAAACTCAGGCACGATGCACTAAAATACATCTTCAAAAGCCTCTATTGGAGAACATGTTCTGAACATGATGGTCCATTTTAATGTGACAGAGATGAATGGGTCTGTCGTTGTTGAAGCCAGTCATGTTAATTTCATCTTGGAAACTTTACCTGGAAGTTTTCTACAGCTCTGTAGTAATGTTGTTATGAACAGGATTGACCATAACCTAACCACCTTGCTCAACGAGCTACAAATATACCACCTTGATAAAAGTCAAGGAACAGAAGAGTAAGGCAAATGTTGCCTCGTCCTCAAAGACTGGAAGTTCTGTAGCTTGTTGAGCAAGATGGTTTGATTGTAGTCAATCCTGTTCAAAACAGCATTACTATAGAAGTGTAGAAAACTTTCAGGTAAAGATTCCAAATGAAGCTAACCTGGCTAGCTTCATCGATGATGGACCTATTCATTTCTGCCACGTTGAAGTGGACCATCATGTTGAGAACATGTTCTCGAACAGATGCCCCTTCTTGCATACGGGCATTGAAGATGTGTTTGAGAGCATCATGCCTGAGCTATGCAGATGATTGTCTGAACATTCCCCTCAGGAACTTCATGATCTCACGGGCTGTGAGCATGGGCTCATGCTTCTTGTCCAAGACTTCGGAAAGGTTCGCCAAGATGTACGCTTGGGCCTTCTCGTTTGTCCGTGTCTAATGCTTGTATGCTTCTCGAACATTTCGAGTAGCATCAAGAGCTGGAATGGGAGGACAGTCCTCCATAAGGAAAAAAAAGAGGTCATTGATGATAAGTATTGTGTTGGTCCTATTTTTCTATGAAGTGTACTTTTCGCCCGTTATTTTGTCAGCGACGAGTAGATTTAAGGTAGCATAAGTCATATTGATAAAATATTGCTGAAACCATAGACATTATTTATTATTAGTTTATTTGTATTAAACCAATAAGACAACCAATCAGTTTTTAGCAAAATAGTCTAATGTACCCTAAGTGACATCTATTTTGTAATGATGTTTCAGTGAGGTAGGACAAAAGTCACCGTAGGGTGATCAAGTGCCCATTCACTGAAATGAGACATTTTCAATCAATAGACAAAACAACACATTTTACTGTAACTATCAATCACCACTGTTCGATCCAGAATTTGTTAAACTTGCTTAACAACTATTGTAAGTGTAACCCTTCATTTTAGGTCATAGGGTTCCGCCCCAATGAGCCAACTATAGGGGAAAAACCGATTGATACATGAAACTAAAGGAACCCTATCCATTGCTGGAGTTTGAATAAAGCGTCATGCAAAAATAGCATCATTTAGAGGGACACCCACTGTGCCATGAGGCCATGTATAAAATTTTACTTCAAACTAATGAGAGAGATCGAGGGATGTGTTGTCACATGTCCCGCTCCCACTTACTAAAACCATTCTCTCCATTCACCTCGATATTGATCTATACAAATGCCACCCATTGGGGGCACCTATGGTGCCTCGAGGTCGAGTATAGATCTCACGGTGTGAACTTTAAGAATAAATGTGAAGAGGATGAAATGAAGTAACATCTACCCCATTTTCCTCCCACTGAGCGTTTTACCTAGGGTAATTAACTTCAGAGAATTTGGCTATTGATTTTATCTAAGTGATTATTTAATTTGCCAAAAAACAACACTTGCCTTTGGATGGTTTAAACAATTTTGATTAAGGTCCATTAAACTCTTTAACAAACTTTAATCGAACTTGTATGCATGTAATAGATCTATTTAATTCACCTTTTCGGGTAAGTTCCCAGGTAGGGGTATTATGCTTCCGTCAACTTAAATACCCCAATCTAGACAAAACTAACCTTAGACAAAAGGTCCCTTATAGATACATTTGTTACAATATTTAATTTTTTAATTAAGATCAATTTAATCCTATCAAATTGATTAAAATATTAAACTTAAATTTATAATCTCATTAGAAAAGTGATCTTAGGTCTATGTGAATCATGTTTTAAAATAATTTTAAAATATGATTATAACCTAAGGTTTGCATGCAACTCTAAATTATTGATTTTAATTTCTAATTTCATTTTATTATCATAGTCATAAACAAAAGAAATAAATTAAAACCATACATTGCATGCTTTGACATACTTTAGTAAATTATAACTTTTATAAATTATCTAAGGTAGTGTCATGCTTCATGCAATTTCATTTCATTACTATTATATATACATTTATATAATAAAGTAATGAAACATACTATAGCATACATCATACATTCATTGAACCATATATTATAACAATTATAAGATAAATAATGCATGAATATTCTATTAATGCATGCATGCATATATTATAACATTTATATTATATGATGCATGTGCATGCTATATTAATTAAATCATGCATATACATACATTATAACACTTATAATACAAATGATGAATGAAATTAAATGCATAACCTATTGTAGGATTTTATATTATATGACATACAATATGACATATATATAAGATTAACCATACATCACATGTATAATAATAAAAACAATTAACGGACAAGGATTGGACTTCTAAAAAACATAAATAAAAGGCTAACTATTATTTAAAAAAAAAAAGAAAAAAGAAAAATAAAGCCATCCAGTTCGACATAGGTGAACCAAGCCTTGAACCGCTCGAACCAGACCAAGAACCAATCCAGATGAACCTAAACAACTCGAACCAGAGAACCCACAAACCGAACTAGATCGATAGACCACGAACCAAGTGTGAACCAGAGCAGAACCGAGTGAAATCTCCGTTTCAGAGCGTCGTGACATCGTGCCCAGCATCGCAAAGCTACGAAAATTGTTCTCGATCCTCGCATCGCAGCGTCGCGATGCTAGGGCACAGCGTCGGGACACATTTGTACAGTCGCCATTGTACAGTTTCAAACTGCTTCGAAACTTCATCATTTTTCCATCTTTAATTCTCCAGTAACAAGTCAGAAACAACCACGGACGACTCAACATGTGAATTTAGAAACTCTAAAAAAAAATTATGCCCCAAAAGATGGGCCTTTACGAAACCAAATTCACAATAGAAAGCCATAAACTATACATTACAATCATGAAATTATCCATTAATGCAAACTATTAACATAAACATTCATTATATGAACAGAATGCATAAAAAAAATCCCACTAGTGTACTGTAAAAAAAATCTAAAAATTAAGAAAAAAAATTGGGATCAAACCTAAAGGCTCTGATACCAATTATAGGATCACTTTGAAGGGTTCTTGAGCAGAAGCAATGGATCTTCCCAATCTTCCCCTATTTTACAGAACATAAATTTTTATAGAGATAAAAAGAACATATGCATTTAAATCAGAAATACAACATACATAATATAGAAATTGCTGAAAATTAAAATTGATTAGAAAGCTCTTACCTTTTGAAGAACGTTTCTTCAATTGGAAAAAACCCTCGATCTCCAAATTGGACAACACCATGATGGATATCTCGATATTCTCAGGTGAGAACCCAGAAGTTTGTGGGGTTCTGACTATTTTGGTGAGGGAAGGGAGATTGAGAGGAGAGGAGAGGATAAAAAAAGATTGTTTTGAAAAAAAAAGGATGGAAGGGAGTTATTTCAGAAAATAATTAAATTAATAAAATAATTTATTTATGTATAAATAATATAATATATATTAATATGATAACTATCTTATTATATAATATACATTAAACTATATGTTATATCAAACATAACATATAACCTATAGTTTTAATATTATCATATCCAATATCACCTATAGTTTCTTTTCTCTCACTACATTTAATATAAATCACATTCCCGCTCACATGTCTCCATATGAATGATTAGGATCAAATCATTTGTAGCACTTTACAATAGTTGTAACATCTACAAAGCGGGTTATACTCGTAGTGTCACCAGGATAAGGTATCCAGCCTTATCCATCTACTATAAACCATTTAGGTTATCATTTAAACATGATCTACCCGTATGTCTCTGCATACAAATTTAAGCTAAAAGATGACATGAGATGTTAGTTTATTGGTTTGTGGTTAATGCAACTAATTTTGAAATAAAACATCACATATTTTATTACATAAATAAAACGTTTTTATATTAGAATTACAAACTATAGGACCCTACGAGATTTAGAGCATCAATCCTAATAAATAGAAGTGAGAGATTGGTTAAGAATGGACTTCTAAGTGAGTTATAACAAAATTCTTTACCTGTATGTGAGTTATGTCTTGAAGACAAAATGATTAAGAGATCTGTTATCGAAAAAGGTCACAGAGCTAAAGAGCCCTTAGAACTTGTACATTCAGACTTTTGTGGTCTTATGAATGTTAAGGCAAGAGAAGGGTTTGAATATTTCATCACCTTCACTAATGATTATTTAAGATATGGGTATGTTAATTTAATGCAACATAAGTCAGGAGCACATAAAAAGTTCAAGGAGTACAAAGCTGAAGTTGAAAATGCATTAAGTAAAACGATTAAAACATTCCGATTTGATTGAGGTGAAGAGTATATGAATTTGAATTTTTAAAACGATTTGATAGAACATGGAATTGTATCCCAATTCTCAGTACTTGGTACACAACAATATTATATGTCAGAAAGGAGAAATCAAACCCTGTTGGATATGGTTCAATCTATGATGAGTTACCCTTTCTTACTTGACTCGTTTTGCGGTTATGTAGTATGGACTGCAACCTATATTTTGAACCGTATTCTATCCAAAAGTATTACTGGAACACCTTTAGAGTTATGGAATGATCATAAAGGTAGTTCTCGCCATTTCAGGGTCTAGGCTTGCCAGACGCATGTGTTTGAGGCTAATCCTAAGAAGTTGGAACTTTGTTCGAAATTGTACATATTTGTAAGTTACCTCAAAGGAACAAGAGGTAGCTACTTCTACGATCCTAAAGTTAATAAAGTGCTTGTGTCGATAAATGCTACATTTTTATAAGGAAACCACATTAGAGAGCATAAACCTCGTAATAGGATAGTGTTAACTGAAATTTCCATTGAAAGTATTGAACCTTCAACAAGAGTTGTTGAAGAGCCAAGTACATCGACAAGAGTTGTTGATGTTTTTTCATCTAATAGTGCACATCCACCTCAATCATTGAGGGAGCCTCGATGTAGTGGAAGAGTTGCAAACTTGCCTATATGTTATATGGGTTTAATAGAAACCTTAGCTATCATATATGATGCTCACGTTGAGGATCCATTGTCTTACAAGAAAGGAATGAAGGATGTTGACAGAGATGAATGGATCAAAACTATGGATCTCGAAATAGAGTCTATGTACTTTATTTCGATTTGGGGTCTTATAGATTAATCTAACGGGGTTATAGGTTGTAAATGGATTTACAAGGGGAAACAAGATGGTGATGGGAAGGTGCAAACCTTCAAGGCTAGGCTTGTGGTAAAGAGTTATACCTAAGTTAAGGGAGTCGACTATGAGGAGACCTTCTCACTTGTTACCATGTTGAAGTCTATCTGGATACTCCTATCCATTGCCTCATATTATGACAATGAGATTTGAGACATAGACGTTAGGACTGCTTTTCTAAGTGGCAATCTTGAGAAGACTATCTATATGTAGTAACCTGATGGATTCATAACCAAGTCAAGAACAAAAGGTTTGCAAGCTTAATCAATTTATTTATGGATTGAAACAAGGTTTTTGATCTTAGAATATAAGATTCGATATTGTGATTAAGTCTTATAGTTTTGATCAAAATGTTGATAATCCTTGTGTTTACAAAAAAAATCATCAACAGTTTGGTAGCTTTTCTAGTATTGTACGTAGATGATATCATACTCGTTGGGAATGATGTAGGTCTATTGACTGAAATTAAACATTGGCTGAAAACCTAATTCCAAACGAAAGAGTTGGGAGAGGTGTAGTTTGTTTTGGGTATTCAGATCTTTAGGGATCGAAAGAACAAAACGTTGGCCTTGTATTAAACGTCTTACATTGACAAGATGCTTGTCAAATATTCGATACAAAACTCCAAGAGAGGTTTGTTACCTTTCATACATGGATTTTCTTTATCTAAGGAATAATGTCCTAAGACACCTCAAGAACTTGAGAAGATGAGATGAATCCCCTACGCATCAGTTTTTGATAGCTTGTTGTATGCAATGTTATGTACTAGACTTAACATCTGCTGATATCAGTAAAATTAAGGATTAGATCACTGGGCTACCGTTAATACAATCCTAAAGTATCTTTGGAGAACAAGGGACTACATGCTCGTATATGGGTCTAAAGATTTGATCCTTACAGGATACACAACCTCTAATTTTCAGATCGATAAGGATTATAGGAAATCCACTTCAGGATCAATGGTTACTCTTAACGGAGGGTCTGTAGTCTGAAGAAGTACCAAGAAAGGATGCATTGCTGACTTCACTATGGAGGTAGAGTATGTAATAGCTTATGAAGCTGCCAAGGAGGCTGTCTGGCTCAAGAAAATTCTTGAGTGAGCTGAAAGTAGTTCCAGACATGTCGAGGCCCATCACCCTTTATTGTGATAATAGTGGTACTGTGGCTATTTCCAGGGAACCCAAAAGTCACAAGCGCAGGAAGCACATAGAGGGGAAGTATCACATAATACGAGATATTATGCATCAAAGGGGCATGATTGTCATACATATAGCTTCGACGCACAACATTGCTGATCTATTTACAAAGTGCCTCACAGCTAAGGTGTTTAAGGGTCACTTGCAAAGTATGGGTCTACGAAACATGGCACATTTAGTCTAAGGAAAGCGAGAGATTTTGTATTGGGCGTATATGATATGCCCTAGTTTCTTCTTTTATGTGTACTTTTGTAATAGTTTGACTTTTATGATGTACACCTCACTAGCTTTAAGACAAGTGGGGGATTGTTGGACTTGATGCTCTAAATCCCATGGATCATGTAGTTTGTAATTGTAATGTATAAACACTTTATTTATTTAATAAAATAAATAGTAATTTATTTGACATTTAGTAGCATGAACTCACAAAACCAATAAACTAAGATCCATGGTTGCCTTCTGTAACTTAAATATGTATGTGGAGATATACAGGTGGATAATGTTTAAGAGACAACCTAAACGGTCTGTAATAAATGGATAAGGTTGGGTACCTTATCTTGTGACGATATAAATATGGCCCACTTTGTAGATGTTACGATTGTTGTAAAGTGGTACAAATGATTTGATCCTGATCATTCATGTGGAGACATGTGAGCGAGGATGTTATATAAAAAGCAATTGTATAAGACCAGACCATGAATAACTAGTCTCACTGTATGACATCGTTGATAGAAGAGACTTACATTTCACCGAGATGACCATAGGTGACTTGACCTAAATCCCAAGTGAGTTGTGAACTCTTGCCTATAAAGGTGACCCTTTGATATGTATGGATGAGAGTGGCCAGTATTGTCAACTCAATATGCTCACCATTTTAGAGATTCATCTGATTGGGGAGCTAGAAAAACAACTACACAAGGAGAAATTTACTTCTTCTCTATAGTTAGAGAAAGTAGAGAAATTGCTCCCTCGAGAGCTGGTCCTAAGGCTTAAACAATGTGGTGCCACACTCTCTCCTGGGACGAGAGGGGTTGGATCATAGTTGGACTATGACTTATTGCTTATTAGAGGGATCAATGGTACTTCAGGAGTTAGATGTAACTACAGGGGAAAAACGGTAATTTTGGCCCAGCTGTACTTACGAGCAATTTGTGAAGGTCAACGCATCGTTGATTAATTATATTCAATGGACACATGAATATATCTATAGTTTGAAGATTGCAACTGCCGGTCTTTAGTGGAGTGACCTGTAGTTAATGGAAGTTGGGTAAATAGAGTTTAATTAATTGTTCAAGTATCATTGGAGCTTCAATCTATAAGTCCATAAGGTCCCCTCGGTAGCTCAACTAGGATTATTGAGAATTAAATTAATTTTGGGTTAATTTGAATTATTCAAACTAATCGAGGACATTAATTATATATGATATAATTAATTAATTATATGTGATATAATATCATGTATTTGATGCATTATAATATATAAAGTTTATTATGAGGGGAATAATCATATGAATTTGATTCATATAAAAACTATTGGTTAAATTTAAAATGAATTTGATTTATATCAAATACTAGGTTTAATGAGAAAATATCGAACTATAGGTTATATTATATTTTATATAATATAAACTATAGATTATATGTTATATTAGATATAACATATAGTATAATATATATTATATAGTAAGTTAGTTATTATATAAATTNTTGTTAACAAATTCTGGACCGAACAATGGTGACTGTTAGAGTCAGTTACAAGGAGTTGTTTCTGTCTAATGGTTGAGAATGTCTCATCCCAGTGAAGGGATACTTTATCACGCCAATGGTGACTTTTATCCTGCCTCGCTGGGGCATCATTGCAAAATAGATGTCACTTAGGGTACAATAGAACTATTTTGCTAAAACCTAAAATTGGTCTTAAAAGTGGTAATGCAAGTAGACTTATTAAGTTTGTACTACAAATGGTCTGATCCTGACCATTGATGTATTAGACATGCGAGCGGGATGCTTTATATAAAGGAGTTTGTATAATACCAGACCATAAAATATTTAGTCTTGTTATACAACGCCGTTCATAACAGAGATTTTCATTTCATTAGGATGACCATAGGTAATATGACCTTAATCATTAGTGAGTTGTGAACTCCTGCCTATGAAGGCGGTCCTTTGATTTGTATGGGTGCGAGTGGCCAGATTGCCGACTCAAATCTACCACTTTGGGGATTAGTCGGATTGGGGAGCTGGCAACTCAGCTACATAAGACGAAATTCACTCCTTCCCCAAAGCTGGGGTAAGTAGAGAAATTGCTCCCATAAGGGCTCATTTTGGGGCTTGAACAATGTAATGCTACACCTTCTCTTAGGCCAAAAGGGGTTGGATCATAGTTTGACTATGACTTATTGTTCATTAGAGGGATTAATGGTACTTAAGAAGATAGATTAACTACAAGGGAAAACGATAAATTTTGCCCAACTGTACTTACAAGCAATTTGTGAAGGGCCACACACCGTTGATTGGTTATATCCAATGGACACATAAATATATCTGTAGTGCGAATGTCTTTAGTGGAATGACCGACAATTAATGGAAGTAGGGCAATTTCTTTAAAAGTTTAATTAATTATCCATGTACAATTAGAGCTTCAATCTATAGGTCCAAAAGGTCCCCATCGGTAGCTCAACTGGAATTATTAAGAATTAAATTAATTTTGGGTTAATTTGAATTGTTCAAATTAATTGATAGAATTAATTATATATGATATAATTAATTAATTTTATGTGATACAGTATAATGTATTTGATGCATTATAATATATAAAGTTTATTTTGAGAGGAATAAATATTTGAATATGATTCAAATATTAACTATATAAATTTGATTCATATAAAACTATAGGTTAAATTTAATATGAATTTGATTTATATTAAATACTATAGGATTACTGAGAGAATATCGAACTGTAGGTTATATTATATTTGATATAATATAAATTATAGATTATATGTTATATCAGATATAACATATAGTATAATATATATTATATAGTAAGTTAATTATTATAAAAAATATATATTAATTAAATTTAAAAAATTATTAGTTTTTAATTTAATTTTAAATTTGAATTAAAGGGATGAAGTTATGAAAATAACTTCCCTATGCTTTTTTCTCTAAAAAATGTGGGATAAGGGGGTATATTGTAGAGGATCGTCTTCTTCATTCGATTTTTGACAGAAGAGTTCTATCCCAAGATTTTTTCTCTATGCGTTTTTTTTTTTTTTACATCTTTTAAAAAATCTCTCTTCCTCCCTTCCAAAATTGAAAAAAAAGCCCACACCTCTTGCTGATTCTCACCCTTTAGAGAATACAGAGGTTACACTGTTGGTGGTATCCAACTGGTCATTTGTGCGTTCATGGAAGAGATTTTGTTCGTGATTGTTCGAGCAGTAGATCAGAGAGGAAGCGAGAAGATTTTGTGACTTCAAGGGTATGTAATGCAAATCCTAAATTCGTCTCTTTTCTACAATTAAAGCATGTTGTAATTGATTACGAGTATTGTTTTTGTCATCTGAATTAATATGTTTCTATAAAATAATTAAATTGGGATCCAGTCTCGCTTTCGCACGGTTTTCACAAACCTTCAATTAGGGCATCAACCTCAACACATATATTCCTAACCTTCTTTGAGAACCCATCTTAATACATTGTGGTCGAGCAATTGGAATATATATTGCACATCCATAAATTTCTCATATGGGAAATATTTTGCTCATAACCATAAGCTAATTATAATGGCGAGTACTTATGATAAGCTACTGGCCTAATACATACAAGTGACACAGCATGCAAAATAGCATGACTCCAGACAGATGTAGGAAGCTTAGCTCTCATAAGCAATGGTCAAGCAGTTAATTGTAAACTTATAAATAATTTTACTAAACCATTTTGTGTATGAACATGAGCTACAAGATGTTCAACACTTATCCCAATTCACATATAATAATTATCAAAAACTTAGGATGTAAATACACCTGCATTATGAAAACGAATGGTCTTAAGTGTATAATCAGGAAAACGAATGGTCTTAAGTGTATAATTATGAAAACGAATGGTCTTAAGTGTATAATCAGGAAATTGTGCTATTAACTTAATTATTTGAGCAAGTAATCTTGCAAATGTAAGATTTCGACTGTTGGGGTTGATGCCCTAAATCTTATAGGATCTTATAGTTTGTAAACACCTATATGAACAAACGCTTGTGATGTAATAATATGAGATGTTTTCTTCACTGTTGTCTTTTATTTGAATTAACCCCAAACCAATAAACTAAGATCCTTGGTTATCGTTGTAACTTAAGCATGTATGTGGAGACATATAAGTGGATCATGCCTTAAAGTGATAACTTAAATGGTCTGTAGTATATGGATAAAGGAGGGAAACCTTATCCTAGTGATACTACGAATATGACCCGCTTTGTAGATGTTACAAATGTTGTAAAGTGCTACAGATGGTCTGATCCTGATAATTCATGTGGAGACATGCGAACAGGGGTGTCCTATACAAAGGAGTTTGTATAAGACCAGACCACGAAATGTTTAGTCTCGTTATATCTTAGGACGCCTTGTTTACAATAAAGTTGACCTGACAGAGACTTTTCATTTCACTAAGGATGTTGACCATAGATAACTTATGAACTTTTTTTCCTTCTTGAGTGAGTTGGGTATCTGCCCTATTGAGGGTGGTCCTTTGATTTACATGGGCCTGCTATTGGCGATTGCTAAGGGACCCTCTCAACGCTACCACGTTGAGGAGTTTCCGTATAATTAGGCGAGTTTGTGTGTTTAACTCAGCTATAACAAGATGGACATTCACTCCTTCCCCCGAAATAGGGGGGTAAGTAGATTAGGAGGATTGCTCCAATTAACGGGCTGAGAATTCTAGGGCTTGGATACGATGTGTGCTCACTGAGGGTTGTTAAACTCATAGTAGGTCAACTGTGATGTAGATATATTGTTCATTGATAGAGGAATCAGGGTTACTTAAGGATTTAATATGTAACTACGGGGGTAAAACGGTAATGACCACAGGTTTTGTACTTAGCTAGGCGATCTGTGAAAAGGGTTATCGTACATGTTGATTGGTTATTCTAATGGATGCAGAATATATCTATGTGGGAGAAATAGTGGCAGCTGTTGATATTTATGGAGTATCTGGTAGGTTTAACGGATGGGTGGAGTTTCGTTGATTTTTAAAGGAGTTATATGTCGCTATCACATTACGCGTGTGGAGTTTTAAGCTAGTACAAGTTCAAGGTCCTTTTGGGTTTTGCCTCAATGGATTCAAGTTGAGATCAGTTTTTAGGTTACGCTCTTGAAGTGTTCATACCTTTAATAAGCAGCGGAATTTGATTATATAATTGATATAATTAAATTGGTTCAATTATATGTGATATAATTGATATGATGTATGAGGTACATTAATTGGAGGAATTGATATAAATATGATTTATATTAAATAAAGGAGAAAAGAACTATGGTTTAAATATTACATATGATGTGATATTAAAACTATAAGTTATAAATATAATATGATGAGTTAATTATTATATTTATTTATAATTAAAACAATTATGTGATAATTGATGTTGGTTATTTTCTCCATTAGCCGTGAAGGTGGGAGGTTATTTTCAGTTTTGGATAACTAAAAGATAAAATGAAAAGTGTTTTCATTTTGTTGAGAGATCGGTTCAAGAGTTGCATTACTAATCGTTTTGCTCACGAGAGACTACATGATAGCTTTCAAGCGAGAGACTAAACGATCGTGTAAAGCGACTTTTACTAAACGATCGTGTAAGCGATCAAGCGATAGAGCGTAATTACTAAACGATCGTGTAAATGATCCAGCGTGTTTTGCTAAACGATTGTGTACTAGTGAGATTTACTAAACAATCAAGCACTCTCAGTCTATACGATAGATAAAACCTTCTCCCACTTGCTTGATCGTGTACTACGATCGTTTCCTTCCTTCATCCCTCTACCAAATTCACGCAAAACCCATACCTTCTTGATTCTCACTCCAAGAATACCAAGGTTGCCGAGTGGTGGTGTTGACGGGTGCTTGTTCAAGGAGAAGACTGTTCATGATTACTAGACGATTGGCTAGGCAATCTAAATGATAGCGAGAGGTTGCTATCCATTTTATCATGAGAGCGAGAGATTCACAGAAGAAGTGTTCTTCAAAGGTATGTCTCTCATACTCTCTTGTATTTGATTACTAAAGCATCTTGTAATTTGTTCTAAGATGCATAACCGTTATGTATGTTTGTGAATGCATTTAATTCTTTCACAATGGACTTGGAAAGATCTTGCTTTCGCTCCATGGTTCTCTTGAATAAGAGTTCCTTCATCGACTTGATAGTAAGTACACGTGTGACTATCTACTGGATGTATCTATTAATATCATAAAATATCTAAATGGTCCATTTGATGGGTTAATAGATCCACATATACCACCATGAATTCGTTCTAGAAATGTAGGTGATTCAGTCCCCATTTTAATTGGTGATGGTCTAATTATTAATTTGCTTTGAGAGCAAGCATCACATGATAATTCATTAAATTGAAGAATCTTCTGGTTTTACAATGGATGTCCATGTGAATTCTTAATAATTATTCTCATCATTATAGATTCTAGATTACCCAATTGGTCGTGACAATTTGAAAATATGTCTAGATTGATGAACTTCAGGTTCATTGTTGTTTATATTTTAATTATTCGTGTATGAGTATAATATAATTCAAATGATAAAGTAAGCAACTTTTCTAGTATACATTTTTCATATTAGACAATAAGTATAATATAAAGATATTCTATCTTAGTTTTTCTATTAGTCTCAAGATGATAATATTTGCTTTTCCAAACCATTCTATTAAATTTGTAGAACATGATATCGTATGGACTTTTGCAATATTGTCAATTTGAAAAAAAATATTTTTTACTTGTAAATATTGTGTGTGTTGTTGCACAGTCTACCAGACATAGATCTTGTTTGCTCATTTTTTAATCACCCAATATATGAAAATGATCAATGTTTCTTCATTAAAAGAAAATAATTACAATAAGAAAAAAACACTTGAAATATACAAAAGTTAACATAACTAAGAATAAAAGTATGAAGATAGGAAAAAAAAAAAAACAGATAGCATTAATACTAAATATTCTCAAAATCAAAAGAAGCACTTGCTACGCCATCACTATTGCTAATTTTCTGTTCAGGAGAATTCAAAGAAGTCCACCACATCCAAATTTATCATATGGGATGAGTAAAATATATCAATATCCCGGTATGCAAAATTTACTTCCACATTTTCTCATTTTTCCTTTAGGGGAAGCTTTATATAAATCAACTAAGTGTATTAATGAAAGACAAATATGTGACTTTGTACGATAAATACGTGATCAATGCCCAGTCATACCACATCGGTAGCATTTTTATTTATCACCTTTTGGATTCTTATCTTGTAAAGTCTTTCTTTTATGATCATCATTTCAAGTAGTTTTTTTTTAAAAAAAATTGGATGATTAAAACGACCACCATGAAAATAATAGTTATTTCTTCCTCTGTCGCAATCACGACTCCAACCCAACCTCGACCACGATTATTAAAATTCACATCATTCACATGAAGGAATGGTGTTATTCCAGTTGGTTGAGATTCGCGTTTTTCATTAATAACTCATTGTTTTGTTTGGTCACGAGAAGACATGAAATTTGTTCAAAATACTATTTAAAATTTTTCTCTCGATATTGCTATTGTAGGAGCATATTCGTGACTTGAAATGTAGAAAATATCTTCTCTAACATATCAACATAAGTAATTTTCTCTCCGCATAATAATAATTTTGAACTGACTTTAAATAATGTGAAATTGTAATCACTTACTGATTTAAAATCTTGTAGCTCATGTGTATTCATTCATAACGAGGTTTAGGAAGAATAACTGTTTTTTTTTATGATCATACCTCTCTTTCAAATTTTTTCATAAGATGCAGAGTTTTTTTTTATTGTAAGATACTTCATTTTCAATCTCACGTGGAGATGATGACGAAAGAAAATCATAGCTTTTGCTTTGTTCTGATTGAATGTCGTATTTATTTCTTTAATTGTTTTTCCAAGGTTCATAACATTCAGGTGGATTTCGGCATCAAGCACCCATGACAAATAAATATTGTCGTTATTGTCAAGGGTTGCGAATTCTAATTTCGTAAAGTTTGTCATGGTAACACTATCACAAAACGTTGTATTTATATTAGAAATTTAATATATTCAAAATAACATTTAATTTATTAATTATTATAAATAGGAGAAAAACAACATATCTTTAAAACCTACCTTTAAGACCTAACTTCAACGGGGAATCGATAGAAGCTCGTGCTGATAATGTGTTGTAAAATTAAGTAGAAAACGAGACCCAATGGGAACAGGGATATCGAAAAATATAATATACTATAAATATTTAAATATATAAAATAAATAACTAAAATTAGAAAATAAAAAATAGGATATGAAAAGAATAAATTGGCCCCAAATTATTTGGATTTCTCACCAATATACCCCTTTTACAAAATCCACAAAATGTCACTATTTATAGTCAATTTGGCAAGAGAAAGATGAATTACATGAACATTAATATTGTACAATCTGAAAATATATGGACAACACATGGAATAATGGACAAATGCTACTTGGTTCTTTGATTCTAAGGATAGGTATTTACTTTACATATTTATAATAAGTTTTTAATTTACATTGGCACTCTTAAAATTTCAGAAACTATACAATATCAAAAGTTTTGAATCTAAACTTGCAGCTTGAGATTTTGGTTTTTAAAAAATTTCTCATTCATCCGCTCTAATTATAAACTAGGATTATATGTTAATTAATGACCCGTTTGAATTGATTTAAGAAAAAAGTAATTAAAAAAAAAAAATTTTATTTAAACATTTTTGATAAAAATTGATTAAAATACATTTGAAAAACTATTTTTAGTGATTGCTAAATACTCCAATTTATCCTAAAATGACTTATTTTTTAAATCAAACACTTGAAAATGTATTCCAAACACACCTTAATCATAAATTGAGTAGTTTAAATTTTGTGTATATAACCAGAAATTTTCAACTTTTGACACTCTAAAATGTTTGATATCTCTTATTCAACCATAAATCTAGGCATAGAAACATAAATTAAAAACGTTTATTAAATACAAAATTATAAATAATATATTTGGAACAACTTTCTATATACTTAAAAAAAAATTTGCAAGCATTTAAAAAATCACTTCAAATAAGTCGAAAGTGTCAAAGAGGACCACTATATCAAATATATATATATATTTCATAAAATTATAAGTCTCATATCATAATTATCCATTTTTTATTAAAAAGAAACCTAATAAAAGAACTCTGACTCGAGGGGCAACTGAAACTAAGGTTGATCAAGGCGGAAAATCTCCAATTTCACTGGGATAGGGTCAAATCGGGGACCTCTTTAAGGTCCCCGACCCCGACCACGCCCTGATTAGATTTATATATATATATATATTAGGTATTTAACACTTTATATTTAACCTAGTTTTTAATTTAGCTCTATATAAACCCAACTAAAGTGTCTAAGCGCAAACCAAAGAGACTTTTAGAATTTGTGTGTGTGTGTGTTTTTTTAAAAGGTCTCCATGGGAAAACAGGGAACGGAGCCCCGTGGGGGCCTGTTTCCCCAACAGGGCCTGCCTTCAAATGACGGGGACGGGATCAGGGATGGGGGTAAATTCCCCCATCTGGGACAGGGGTGGGGAAGCCCTCCCTCCCTCAGCCCATTGTCAACACTAACTGAAACAAAAAGTTACTTATAATAATATAACCTATCCAACTAGGAAAATTAGCAACTCAACTTCTCCTTAACCTCTGACATTGAGGTTAATAGTATATATTTGATGCCAGTTGAGCTTTGCTTTTTTTTTTTTTTTTTTTTTTTTGCTAACATAATGTATAAATTGACCATAAAAGCTGAATGTTTAAAGGCTAAATTATACAAAATTCATTGGACTTTGTAATTTGTATAAAAAATATCCTTGAATTTTCAAAAGTTTCAAAATTATACTTAACTTTAAAAAAAGGTTTAAAATACCGTTACTTTTGAATAAAAACTATTAATTTTTTGTTTAAAAAATACTCTTAAACTTTAATAAGTTTAAAAAATACCCTTAAACTAAAAGGAAAGTTCGAAAATACCCTTATTGTTTATATATAAATAGAAACCGTTAGTACCCGTTGCATAAATACCTCTAAACTTTCAAAAGTTATATTAGTACCCTTGCTTAAAGATTACAAATAAAAATAAAAATAAAAATTAAAAATTAAAAATTAAAAATCCTCTTAGCGTTGATCTACCTTTATAGTTAGATTCGTTAGGTTATTCATTAGTAGTTGAACGTACGTTAATAGCAAAATATTTTCTTTTTGTATTTGACTATTTATAGTCTTTTGGAAAGTTTTAAAGGGGAGATTTTTACTTGTGGAGCTTTGTGAGATTTTATGATTTAATTTAAAGTTATGGTTTATATTTTATTGTGAAAAATTTGGTGTAAGAATTAAACATATGAAAGCAAAATAAGAGTATCGGTATGAAAAAAGATGATATCCATTTAATTTGTTTTAAACTTGGTTCTTTTCGAACTCAATAAAGCTTCAAACAAAGTAATCACTATACTAACAATAGGATATGCACTTTTTTTTTTTTTTGGGCAAGGTTAAATGCATGTTTAGGAGTTACTTTAAAATTATTAAAATCATTTTTTCATATTCAAAATCACTACATAACACATTTTAGTCATTAAAAAATATAAATTAGTTAATTCTTACTTTTGATTGCAAATTTCATATAATCTATATTGATTTTTTGAATGATTAAAAACAAGTTTTAGAGTTATTTTAAAAACACAAAAGTAATCTTAACTATTTTAAAATCACTTAGAGGTTGTTTAGATTGAGGTTTTCTTAATGCTCAGGAATTAAGGATGTCTGGAAATTATATGTCTAGGAATAAAATTACTGGAAATCAAGGATAACTATGTTTGGTTGTGCATGGGAAAACAATGTCTAAGAATAGTATGTGGAAATTAAAAAAACAATTGAGATTGTGAAAACAAGTCCATGAGGGTTTATGCCCAAAGTGGACAATATCATACCATTGTGGAGATAGTTTGAGGGTCTTGTTCCTATCAAGCATTTGTTGAAATGCCTTATCTGTTTGTTGGTGCTTCGAACAACCAAGTAGGGTTTAGAGTAGTGCGCTATATAAACTCTCTAACCCTAGAGGCATCGTTATGATGTAATTTTCTGAAAACATTCTTTCTAACAATACTATTCTCCTTCTACTCGTGGACATAGCTAACATAGTTAGTGAACCACGTATATCTGTGTGTCGATCTTCTCGTTCCTCTTTTTTGTGTTCTTTAATTGTTGATTTCGTAACAATACGATCGCTTAAATTATCTACACGATCGCTGAGTAATAAAACGTTATACGATCGCCTACCCAATGCTATATGATCGCCTACCAAATGCTATACGATCGCTTACCAAATGCTACACGATTGCTGAGCTCGGTTACACGATTGCTGAGTAACAAAATGCTATACGATCGCCTACCCAATGTTATACATCGTTTACCAAATGCTACACGATCGCTGAGCTCGGCTACACGATCGCTGAGCTCTGCTAGATGATCGTTGAGCTCTGCTAGACGATCGCTGAGTAACAAAATGTTATACGATCGCCTACCCAATGCTATACGATCGCCTACCAAATGCTACACGATCGCTTATTAAATGCTACACGATCGCTGAGTAACAAAATGATATACGATTTCACGGCTGGAAGGAAGGAAAATCGTGGTAGGAAGCGGAAGAAGAAATGAAAACCCACACTTCTCAATGGGTATGCAATTCCTTCATTTGTGTGGGAAAAAGATACCTAGGAATTGCCTTTTTCAAGATAAACAAACAAATCCCACCAACCAAACATGGGCTTCGTAAACTCATTCCCATTCCCATCCTCTTTTCCCTCCAACCAAACGGCCGGCATCCCGCAAAAATATTAATGAAACTTTTAAAAGTTCAATGATATTTGAAACGAGTACTGACAACTTGTGTTCATATACTGACAATAAGAGTATATTTGAAACTTTTTTTAAAGTTCAAAGATATTTTTGAAACCAAATACTTTTCCATCCCAAACTAACGACAATGATATTTTTAAATTGTTATTGAAAGTTTAAGGGTGTTTTCGAAACTTTTGAAAATTTAGAAGTATTTTTAATACAAATAAAAAATTTAGGAATATTTGTATAATTTATAATTTAAATAGATAAAATAATTATTAATTTAGAGGTTTAATTAATACAAAATTCAAAGTTTTAAGAATATAATAATAAGTGACTCGGCCGGCAGCGAGACAAGGAGATACAAAGGGCCAGTGGTACTGAGATGAAGCGGTCGGCAGAGCCAACAACTCACAATGTGCCTCATTTCACAACACTCAAAAATCTCATCCACCAACCATTCATCTTTGTCTTCATTTTCAGTCCCATCATCCCTTAAAATCAAACCAAATTAAAACAAATCCAACCCTCCTCCCCTAAAAAGGAACCCTAGAAACTACTTGCCCTTTCCTCGTGCACGAAAAACCGTGTAACAACGTAAATGATAAGTGCAGTTCAAGATGTATATAAGTTTTTTTCCCCTACAATATTACGGTCTACCACCATACGTTATTGGTTAGGAAATAAGCATTTAAGAATATTGTAAAACTCGTGAAATTAAAAAAAAAAAAAAAAAGTTTAAATGTTTGGTTCTTACTTTGAAATTTATTCAACTTTAATACTATTCATTTAAATGTCTAACTTTAATCACTATATTTTCAATACATCTTGAATTTAATTCTTCTACGTTATTATTATTATTATTTTTATCGAAATTGATAAATAATAATAATAATAATAATAATAATTTTTAGAATTATTTTAAAAAATAGTAAAATGAATCAAATATTTATAAAGATTACAAAATATCACTGCTTATCCGTGATAGACATTGATAGATTACTATTATCTATTACTAATAAGTATTGATAGATATCTACATTGATAGACATTGATTTATCTATATCTATCATTGATATACTGTGACATTGTACTATATTTGAAAATATTTTCAATAATATTACTATTTAAAAATTAAAGTGATATGTAAAAGTATATGACTAAAAATTTTCTTGGAACAACAATCTTGTGAAATTTTGGGGTCCTTGAGGAATGGGAGAACCTTAACCTTTTGCACTCATTTTTCTTTTCTCATTTCAATTTTTTATTCCAAAAGCGCTTTTAAACAAGTCCCCTTTCTCCTTTCTGCCATCGCCGCTCTTCTTTGCTTCTTTTATCTCCATTCCCTCTCTCGCAATTTTCCACTTTCGATCAGGCAGCTTTTCTCCGAGGTAAGCCATTGATTATATGTAAATTTGAAGGGCTACGATCAAAAAAACTTAGGGCTTCCACTCAAAATTAGTTTATTTTTTAATTATCGTGACACTCTTTAGGTTCACTAAATGTTTTAATTGAATAGTCGTTTGGGCTTCATGGACTTTAATACTATATTAGATAGGGGCACTTACAAATATAGCAACCATGCCCAAAGTATTAGGAGATACAATACAATACAAAATAATTTGTAGATAAAACAAAATTTAGATAGAGGCAATTACAAATTACTAATAAGAAAATTTATCGATTACAAAATCTATCACTAATCGATTTTGCTATATTTACAATAAAATGTTATTATGCACTTAACTACTAGACTTAAAAGTAATATTTGCTGCAATTATCCTATTAGATAATAGGAAATTTCAATTCAAAATCAGTTGTCTATGAATAAAGTAATTCGCGTATGTTAGAATTATTGTGAGATTCTAGATTTTATATTTGGCATTTTTGTCAATTATCCATCAATTTTCTAGCTGTCAAATTCAATTTTCCTATGTCATATCAATATAGATTCTAGTTTTATCTGTCCAACCATGAGAGCAAACACAAGGAACTGAGGGCAAAAATTCAGAACCACAGAGCTGTGTGGGTTAGCTGTAATTGGCAAATGATATTTCTGACATTTCTTTTTCTTGTCTTTTTGTACGTTTATTCATTTTTTAATTCTAAAAGATCATACCATAGAAACTGAAATTTCTGGATTTATTATGTTTTCATAGAATTATTAATACACCTTTTCATATTCAAAGTAATAATTATTATGCTTAACATTATGACTATTAATTATTAAAGTTTAGTTTGAGATCTTTACATTATGACTTTAGTTATTAAAGTTTAGTTTGAGCTTTGATGTATGTTTAAAAAAACTACTCTGACAACTATGATTCCTAAAAAAGAAGAAGAAGAAGAAGAAAGCTTTGTCCTTAAAAAAAAAAAGTTTTAGTTTGAAGTAAATTAAATCCTCTTAATTTGAGATCTTTTTGTATGAATTATAATAAAAATCGTGCGAATTAATATATGATTTAAAAATAATATAACCTATGATTTAGAGTTTGTTTGAATTGATTTATGGTACTTTAAAGACGTTTTTTATACTTAAAAAATCAATATACAAACGTATTTATGATCGTTTTGTTGAAAGGTTTTCTGCATGAAAATTGATTTAGATGCATACAAAATTCAGGTTTGTTTCATGCTTTTCAACACTTTGCCTTGGAATAAATTATTCCCAAGTGTTCTCATTTTTCACATACAAAGGTTTTTTATTCCATTTCCAAAACCGTGGATTTCTTTCCTTTCTCCGTCTCTTTTTAATTTTATATATAATTTCATTTTGAACATAGTTAATTACTTACTTAATTAATATTAATTTAACAAAATTAAAACAAATATTTATTTTAATAAATCAATAATAATTTATTAAAATATTTACTAACTTATTTTTATAATAAAATTTATTAAATGAATGCCTTTAATTTTTTTTCTACATAAACAATTAATTAATTAGTTAATGATATTTTAAATATATTTAATTAGTAAACTATAATTAGTTAAATTTAGCAAATACAAAAAATTATTTTCAATAACAATGATTAATTATTTTTTTTAATAATCAAAAAATTATTTATTGAGATTAATTGCAATTTGACATTTTTAATTAAACATATAAAACTTTTTAGTATTTATTTTACTAATATTCTTTATTTACATATCATATATTTTTTTTATCTATTTTTTACTTTTTATAATATATTGTTTATTAAAATATATTTTCTTATATCATGTAATTAAATAAAAATTACTATTATCAAACTTAATTAATTATAAAAATTATTAAGAATTAGATTATAATTAATATGACGTTGATTTAATATATTGCTTGTTTAATTGTAATTTTTATAATTAAAACTATTATTAATTATCAATTAATTAACTTTTATCAATATATTAAATGATATTTATTTTTTTAATTAATTGACCTATTACAATTATATGAAATCCTCTTACTTAATTTCATAAATTAAATATAACATAATTTTTGTTCATGAAGTTTGTATAGATTTCTCATGCACAACCAAATACAAGTCATTTTTTTATTCTCATACATCATATTCCCGATCTTCCTATTGCCAGACATCTATAAAATCCCAAACCAAACAACTCCTTAGGGTCTGTTTGGTAAGCAGTTAGATTCAATGAAAACATTATTGTATTTCATGTTTTTAGATATGTGTTTGGTAGTAGATTCATAAATTAAATTCAAATTTAAAATTTTTTCAAAATGTGTTTGATAATATATTTATAGACCACAAAACTAACTACAATTACACACTAAATATTAGGTTGACTACAAACTATTACTAATTAGTTTATGAACTTGTTTCATGTAAAAATGTTTGTTTAAAATATTATTTTGTAATATTATATAATATATAATATATTATATACTACATACTTTAATTTTAACAAAAACAAATTCTATATTTATTATTGTTTTTTTTAATATTTTCTAATATAAATATGCATTTGAAATTTTCAAATTCAAAATTTAATACACTCAAAACAGAAAATTTTTATTCTAAAATTTGCACCATTTGAATAAGAAATTTAGAAGCTTTTTTGAAAACATAATTTAGATAACCTCCCAAACACATATCCGATGAGTTCAATCTGTAAATTAATTATTATAATTCTCTTGTAATCAATTTCAAACCACCCCAAATCAAATGTGACATTTCTTTATTCATTTTTACAATAATACCCTCCAAGATACGAGGAGCTCTAGGTCGGTTAAGGTGTTCCGTCCGGCAACTACCACAAAGACAGTTTAGGCAAATGACTTGAAATGACGTTAGTACCCTCCAAGTATCATTTAATTTACATAATTTTTTATTATTATCTATCAAATCAACAAGACGTCGTCGTCTCATCTCTGCCCTACCGTTTCATGACTAGTCCACATGGACTCACCACGTAAGAACAATAATATCAAAATTGGGCCTCAAGAAATCTTGATTTATCTTTATGAATCATCAATATCTGTCAATTTCACTGCACTTTTGTAATTATATATTAATAATTAGGCAATTAAAAAATTTTCCAATTAAGAATTTAAAAATGATAATTGAGTTTTACAGGGGATATTTATTTATTTTTCTTAAAAGTGATTTATATTTTTGGCCAACCTAGTATAATTAATTAATGTTTCAAAGTAAAGTGGATAAAGTTTGAAGGTAAGAAAAATTACGATAGATATATATATATATATATGTAATTGCACATTTTGATATTGTAATGTTCATGCAGAGTCCCAATGGAACCGTTGGATAAACCAGCGCCGAAGGCCTCGCCACTCGCGCCATTTCCTCGGGACTCTCGAGGATCCTTAGAGGTTTTCAATCCCTCGTCCACTTACTCGTCCCGATCGATCAATTCCATTTCTCGGCC
Source organism: Benincasa hispida (assembly GCF_009727055.1). Lineage (NCBI taxonomy): Eukaryota > Viridiplantae > Streptophyta > Magnoliopsida > Cucurbitales > Cucurbitaceae > Benincasa > Benincasa hispida. The sequence goes on from NC_052358.1 coordinate 13,622,680, forward strand.
GAACCCAACGTGGCCCAATTGGGTCGAGCCACGTAGCAGTGCAGAATCGGACTCAACCAAACTCGCCGCTAAACCGGCGAGTAAAACCGGCGAGGAAATTACGTCATGGATGGCTTTCAAAGACTCAAACCCTTCACCACAACCCTCATCCCCACTCGCTCAGAAAACCATCTCGTCGATTTTCAGCGACAAATCGCCGTCGGGGAAGGCGAAATCGGCGGACGAAGTGGGTTCCGCCGCCCTACGCGCTGCCGAGTGGGGATTGGTACTGAAAACCGATACGGAAACTGGGAAGCCACAAGGCGTTGGAGTACGAACTTCCGGCGGCGATGAACCGAATACGAAACAGGAAACCTCGAGGAGGACTTCGAATAACACGGTGCGGAGTTCGGGCGACATGTCGGAAGAAGGGGGAAGAGAAAGGGGGATTCCGAGAGTGTCTGAAGATTTGAAAGACGCTCTGTCGACATTTCAACAAACATTTGTGGTTTCTGATGCTACGAAACCTGATTATCCGATTATGTATGCTAGTGCTGGATTTTTCAAGATGACTGGCTATACTTCCAAGGAAGTTATTGGAAGAAATTGGTGAGTTTTCTCTTTAACCCATTTTCAATTCCCACAATTTTTGCTGTTTCTGAGATTTTTGTTCGGTTTCAGATTGCTGGTTTTGAAACTAATACATGTTTATAGGAAAATCTCTATTGAATTCATCATTGTGCTTGTAGAATGAGGTGAATAATTATTTAATTGCAGAAGAATCAACCAATTTCTACTCGTTCTAATTGAAGTAAAGAATTGACAGTGGGAGGATTTGAAATACTAAGCCTCTTTCCTAACCATTTCGTTTGTGAAAATTGTCAGTTTCTTGTTTTTTAAAATTAAGCTTAAAGACTTTATCTCTAAATTTTTCCTTTCTGTTACCTACTTTTTATTGATAACTTAAAAAAATCAAGCTATATTTTAAAAATAAAAAATGTAAGCTTTATTTAATAACTATTTTGTTTTTTATCTTTGTTTTTTAAAATTAAACCTATGAACACCATTTCTATCTTCAAATTTCTTCATTTGTTATCTACTTTTCACCCATGGTTTAAAAAACCAAGCCAAATTTTGAGAAGTAAAATAAGTAGCTTTCAAAAGATTGTTTTTGTTTTAGAATTTGACTAAGAATTCAAGGTACTTAATAAATATGCAAATCATCATAAGAAATGTCAATGAAATAGATTTAATTTTCAAAAAAGAAAAAAATAAATGATTACCAAACGGGTCGGTAGTTTTTTGTTTTTAAAATTTGGCTAAGTAAAGATGACAATCATTTTAAGAAATGAAGTGAAAATAGATTTGAATTTCGAAAATAAAAAACAAAAAACAAAATAGTTACTAAACGGGAGTTATGGTCTCATTTGATACCAATCTGTTTATTTATTTATTTTTTTTTTAAAAAAATTATGCTTGTTTCTATCCGTTTTCCAATTATGTTTTTTACTCATGTATGAAAGAAATATTCCACTTTCTAGTTAAATTCTAAAAATGAAAGTCAAACATGTTTTTTAAAACTATTTTTTTTTTTAAGTTTCAAACTTGCAGTAAAAGTGGATATCAAAACTCAGTAATTCCTTTATAAATTTAGTTTTCAAAAATAAAAAAGATGGAACGGTTATCAAAGAGAAGTAGATGCTAAAATTATAAAAGGGTTATTTTGTTGGGTAACTTTTAAATCATTTCCTTTCCTTTAAAGAGGAATCATTCTTACTTGGACTTGAAATCAGATGAGTATATATCTTAAATATTTCCTTAGGTATTTTGTTCTTCAAGAATGTGTCGGTGATAGAAGAAACTGCTTAAATTAAACAAAAAAAAAACAAGCCTTAGAAGTTTGAATGTATTAAGATTTTAGTTTTGAAATGTGAGGATTAAATTAAATGAAATTAAATGGGAGCTGGGATTTGCAGTCGATTTTTACAGGGTGCAGATACAGACCCTGAAGATGTGGCTAAGATACGAGAAGCTTTACAAGCTGGGACAAGTTACTGTGGGAGGTTGTTGAATTACAAGAAAGACGGGACCCCTTTTTGGAACCTTCTTACTATTTCACCAATCAAAGATGATGATGGCAAAGTTCTTAAATTTATTGGGTCAGTTTCACATCTCCCTCTTTATATATGCTCCTCTTATCATTTTACCTTTTCCTTTTTCCTTCTGTCTTTGCCCTTCAATTCACTGCATTTTCTCCCTGTCTCATCTTTGATTTCGTACATTCATCGAGTGTCTAGATTAGCTTACGGGCACCTCGAGTAATCTCACGGGATAACTTATCTGACTCTACAACATTTGGGTGTCAAAGAAACTTGTAGGTTTTTAAATCATAGTTAGGTAGCCACCATGAATTGAACTCATTCCCTCTTGGCCTTTTATCAAACTCATTATGATATAAAATATTTTATTAGTAGTCTGAAGAAGTGGGTGTAATAATTCTATTTAAAGCGACTAATGTAAATTAAATATGAAAAATCATTACCTTGTCGGAATGAGTTAGTTTAAGAGTATGTTTGGAATGTTTGTCCAATCATTTAATCACTTAAAATCATCCTTTTTACGCTTAGAAGCACTTTTGGTTAACTTATAAGTTTAATTTTTGAACTTTAGAATTTGTATCTATTGATCATGTCAATTTTATGCCTAATAGGTCTTCCACAAATTTGAATTTAAAATTTATGTCTAATGGAACCTTAAACTTTCAATTGTGTGTTTACAAAGTTAGTGAATTTTAAAAAAAAATTGTATTTCTAAATTTGTAATTTTGAAAGGGTTAGGGACCAAACAAGCACAAAGCTCAAAGATGAGGGACTAAATTTGTAAGTACTTAGAGCGTCATTCCAAATAAGTTCTAATACTTTTTTAGACAAAGGGCATATCCAAATAGAGAGACAAAAATTTACGCATTGTTTCAATTGAGGACTAATTGGTAATTTTCATAGGGTTTTGAAGTGATATAGCTATAAAAGGTTGGGACAAGATATGGACATGAATTCACGAGAGTGTACTTTAGAGTTTTAGAGAGTGAGAAATGAACTCAATTATGGAAAAAATAATTCCAAAGCCATGAAATAAGGAAGCACTAGTGAGTAGGATATGATCTATGTCTGATGAAGGGGAAGATTTTGGCATATGGGCAATAGCCAAAATCCAAGGTAGCTTTTGATGAAAGAGTGTGATCTGTGTTAAAACTTTAAAAGAAATAAAAATAAAAAATAATAATAATAAAAGAAACATATCACATGATGAACTAGAAGTAGGTATTTTCCCAAGTCCCTCTAATAATTAATTATCAACCAACTTTTTCATTTAATTTGTATATTGTCCATTTGGGGTGCCTGTCTTTGTCCATCTTGGTTACTGATTCAATGCTTGATTTTGATGGAATGTGGGCCTCTCTTTTTTCTCTCCTCTCATGTTAAATCTTCACCCTCTGATCTTTTCTGGACTGTGATTGATAATGGAACAGAATGTTGGGTAAGTGAATTTATGTGCAGATAATGAGATGCTTATCTTTTTTTACATTTTCTTCAGTTAGAAAACCTCATTTGATGTTGATGGTGTTTTTTTAGGTCATGTTCGATAATTATTTTAACTTTATTTTTTCATTTTTTAAATTTATGATGATTTTCTCTCAATTTTTTTTCGTGGGTTTTATTTTTGTTAAAGAAACGTTTGGATTCTTAGATGAAGTTTAAAAACAAAAATGAGTTTTTAAAAACTGTTTTTTTAGTTTTTAAAACTGAGATTGGTTTTTTAAAACATTGATAGAAAATAGACAATGTAATGTAGGAATTTAAAGGTGAAAGTAGAGTTTATAGGCTTTATTTTTAAAAACAAAAAATAAAAAGTTATCAAATGGAGGGTTTTAGTTTTTTTTTTTTTTTTTATAAAAAAAATTAATACTTGTTTTCTCTCCATTTTTTTACCATCATTTTCTTTTCATTTTTCTTGAAGAAATATTCAAGTTCCTAGCCAAATTTGAAAAATAACACTAAGTTCTTTAAACTAACATTTTTTTATATAGAAAATATCAAATCTATCCGAGAAAACTTAAAAGTTAAAAGGACTACATTTGTAATTTGAAAATTTCTATTTTTTTTTAGGGAAATTATTTTAAATGATCTGTTGAAAATATTTACAAATAATAACAAAATATCACAATTTATCTGCGACTATCTATCGTACACAGATAGACACAAATAGTGATATATCATTTTGCTATATTTGTAAATATTTTGATTTATTTTTCTATATTTGAAAACGTCATCATTTTCATGTATATGGTGATGTGGCAGAATGCAAGTGGAGGTGAGCAAACACACAGAGGGATTCAAAGATAAGATGGTCCGTCCCAATGGGTTGCCAGAATCCTTGATTCGTTATGATGGTATGCCATTCTTATTGCTCTTCTTTTTCTCCTCTCTTCCCTTCATTATTTCTTTTGGGTCCCCATTATTTTAATTCTTCCAACCCATCTTATTTAATTTGATGTTTATAGGTAGCTCATTTCGTAAATATATCTCAAAATTAATAATAATGATAATAAAATTTTGACAACTTTTTTTTTTTTTTTTTTTTTTTTTTTGCCTTTTGAATTAGCTACTTATTCCCTCATTAATTATGGCTTTTAAATCTTTTGATTCTATCCCAATTGAGAGAGAATATGAACCAATGGCGGAACCTTCCAATTCCGGTGTGATATTTTTACATGAATGTCTTTGGAACTTCAATATGGACAGAATGTGTCACGCTCATTTTCAGTAATATTTGGCTGTTATTTTTATTGATATTTTCACCCAATTGTTTAAAAAAAAAAAAAAAAAAAATTTGACGGTAGGGGTGTAGATGGGTTGGGTTGAAGGTGTTTGTTGAACCAACCCAAAATTCGGGTTGGTTGGGTTGGCAACCCAAAAAACTCAAATAAAATCTCCAATCCAATCCAACCTGGGTTAGGTTGGGTTGTTGGATTATAATTTATTTTTTTTATTCTTAATTAAAAATATTTAAATTTATCTACCTAATTACTAAAATCTCATAGAAATCAAATATTAAATACCAAATATCTATAATATTTATTACAAACTTTAAACAAAGACAAATATCATAATAAATTTAAAAGAAAAATGTTAAAAATCCACAAACTAGCCAATACAAAATAATTAAACTTTAAACAAAGAGAAACATATATATATATATAATTCGGGTTGAGTTGGGTGAACTCAAATTCTTTCTAGACATGCCCTACCCAATTCAACCCAACAAAAATAGAAAAAGTTTAATCCAATTCAACTTAACCTTTACATCTTGGATTGGATAGTTTGAGTTCTCGGATCATTTGAATACTCCTAATTGATGGTAGATTTAGTTTTTTTTATTTTTTATTTTTTTTTTATTTTTTATTTTTTAAATACAGTGAAACTGTCCTAAATTTTTTGTTAATATTAGGATGAAATGTTTAATGAAAAATACTTATCAAAGTACTCAAAAAATAAAACAAAAGAATATTTGTCGAATTATATAGTAAAATAATTCTATATTATCGAACGTAGCACAACTGAGATAATATATGTAATTTTGTAAAATATTGGAAGTTTGAATGCCCTACCCTACTTATTATTGAATTCATGGAGTTATTTTAGTAGTTCTAAAATATTTGTAACCATTTATCTTATTATTAAATAAATGTAAATACTCCTCTTAAAGCAACTCCTTAAAATTTCTACTAGTGGTTAAGACTATAGTCATTCATCATCTTAGATAATAATACTATTTTCTTTTATAGTTTCATTCAATTTTCGTGTTAAATAACTATTTCATTTTTTTATTTTTGATTGTTTAATATTTATCTTATTTTTCTTAATTTCTTACATCGATTTGTTTATTTTTAAGTAAAAGAGTTGAATTCGTAGTTAAATTTTAAATGCAAAATTACTTTTTAGAAACTATTTGTTTTAATGTGTTGTTTGGTAACTATTTAATTTTTTATTTTTGCTTTTGAAGATAAAGCCTATATAGACACTACTTCCACCTCCAATTTTTTTATTTTGTTATTTACTTTTTACCAATGACTTTAAAAACCAAGCAAAAATTTGAAAACTAAAAAAATATCTTTTAAAAATTCGATTTTATTTTTGGAATTTGGATAAGAAGCCAATCATTGTAGTTAAGATATATGCAAATCATTGTAAAAAATTGGGGAGAAATAAGCTTAATTTTCAAAAATCGAAAACAAAAAACGTAATGGTTACCAGTCGGAGCCTTAGTTTTTAAAATTTGGCTTGGTTTTTGAAAATTGGTCAAAGGTAGTTTATAAATTAAGAAATTTAGAGGTGTAACATGTGTTTATGGGCTTAATTTTCAAAAACAAAAACAAAAAACCAAATTGATACCAAATAGGTTTAATTTGTTTGAACTAAAAAATAGAGAGACTTGCAAATACAATAATCAAGTCCCTAGTATTTGTAGATATAGTAAAATGCAAAAAATTGTAATTACAACAAAATTTAAATTTAGCTTTCAAAATCTATTATTGATATATTATATTATTAATAGGAGTCTATTAATAATAGCGTCACTAATAGATAGGTATTACTTTATTTGTCATATTTTAAAATTGTTACTATAAACTTAATGATTGTCCTAAAAGTGCATTACGATCGCCCTAACAAAATATTCGAAGTTGGATTTACATTTGGGTAATTATGTTACAGCCCGTCAAAAGGAGATGGCTACCAGTTCGGTAACGGAGCTTGTGCAAGCGGTGAAAAGGCCTCGGGCTCTAAGTGAATCTATGAACCGCCGGTTGTTTAGAAAATCAGGCGGTGGTGGTGGCGGCGACAACGATGACGACAGATATGAAACCACTATGGTTAGGCGAAAGTCGGAGAGTGCAGCACCTGCAGCTGGTCGAAAATCACAGGGAGGAAGTAGAAGGTCGATGCAGCGTATCAATGAGCTGCCGGAGAAAAAACCCAAAAAGTCTAGCCGTCGTTCATTTATGGGGTACGGTTTATACATTTATTTTTATTTTTGTTTTTCCATAAAATAATATATGTTTTCTATTCATTTGGTAGGTCATATAACTTATAATCCCATAATCACCATTATTTTAGAAAAACTTATAATTACCATTTTCTAAGTGTAATTATTTTAAATGGTAAAATTGTTTGAAAATATTTTCAAATATAGCAAAATGACATTGTTTATTAATGTAACTATAGATTGCAATAAACATCTATTACTAACACTCATAGATGTTGATAAACATTGATAGACGCGATCTATCACTGATACACAGTGACATTTTACTAAATTTATAAATAAGTTAACTCATTTTCTTTTATTTGAAAATAACTATTTTTTTAATAATAAAAGTTGTACTATTTTTTAAAAAAAATATATAATACTTAATTAATAAAAGGTATCCGACAATAAGTGAGCATAACTCAACTAACATATTAATGTGTTAATGACAATAAATTTGTGGTTCGAACCAATATTCAAAATTAGTCTTGCACTTCAAATAAATCTTAAAATAGTCCCTCTCCTCTTATTGTTTACTCTTTTTTTTCTTTTTTAAAAAATCTCTACTATAGTTCCTCTATCATTTTTGACAACTTACAAACAAGTGTCATGTATTGTAGCAAAATTATTATTATTATTATTGGGTCAGTTTTGATAAAATTTAATTTCAAATGACTAATTTTAAGATTTATTAAAAGTATAGGAATTAAATTTGAACATTTTTTTAACGTTCAAGGAGCTAAAATAGAATAAAATGTAAAATTCAGGGGTCTAAATGTTATTTTAGCCAATAAAAATATAAATAAAAAGCAAAGGCATTAATAATATGTTAATGGTGTAGTCCATCATTACTTGTACTTAGGAGTGATCATTGAAACTACTAAAATTGAACCGAAACCGAATTAATGTGGTTCGATTCGGTTTGATATATTTTCAAATTGAATTATTGCGGTTCGATATGATTTAAATCTGAAAACCAATTTAAAATCGAACCAAACCGATTTTTAAATAAATATATTAAAAAACTATATATATATAATTTCAAAAATATGAAAAAGCAAAAAAATTTAAAAAAACAAAAAAACCATGAAACCAAATCAAACATGCGGTTCAGTTTGGTTTCAGAAAATACATTTTTTAAAATTCACGATTCGGTTCGATTGGAACCCAAACCGTATCGTGAACACCATACTTGTACTATTTGAAATTGAAATGATCAAATGAGTTTGTGTACTTGAGGCCAGATTATAAGTGCTTATTAATTAAATTTATAAGTACCATCTAGCAACTATTGGGATTTTTTAAAAATAAATAAATAAATAAGAATAATGATTTTTTTTACTATTTTTTTTTTGACATTAAATGTTTTTTTTTTCCATAAGAGGAGTGAAATCTGTAGTAAAGAAATTTGGGAAGAAACAAACCCAAGTTTTAAAAACAAAAAATAAAAAACTACAACTATATCAAACGGAATAGTAGATACTTAAATTAGTAAATTGTTAACTGTTATTTTATCTTTATGTGTAAGTATACATTGTGTGTATAGACTAAAATTTCCTAAATTTTATATTTGAAGTAATTTGTTATATATTTTAGGGTAAGTATCAGTTTCTAACCCTTGAACTTTGGGGTTTATATCAATTTAAACTTTAAACTAATAATTGTATCAATTTAAACCTTGAATAAGGTTGTATCAATTTAAACTATGTATCAATTTAAATCTCAAACTAATAATTGTATCCATTTAAACCCTGAACTTTCATAAATATATCAATTTAAACCCCGAATTTTTATAAGTGTATTTTAATAAAACATAATGAAGGGTTTAAATTGATGCAATTAAGAAAGTTCAGGGTTTAAATTGATACAATTATTAGTTTGACATTTAAATTGATACAATTTCCAGAGTTCAAAGTTTAAATTGATATAATTATAAGTTTAGGGTTTAAAATGATACACCTTCCAAAGTTTAGGAGTATAAATTGATATCCATCCTAAATTTTAATAAAACATATTATTTGTTCATTTCAAGAATTTTGAAGAAAGTTGATGTTGATGAAACCCTGGACAGTCATTATGGGATGGAAACCCTGGACAGTCTTGATATCTGTGGGCCTTGGTCTTGTTGGGCTTTATTTTATCTCATGAATTTCCTTTAATTTTTTTAAATATATATATATATTGAAAAAGAGTCGTGTAATACGAAAATCAATAGTTTTTGCGGGCCTTTTATTATTATTATTTTTTATCAAGTCATTCATTTTTATAATAGTTATTAAGTCATCTATCATTACCTTAGATTTAATGATAACAATAACAATAATAATAATAATAATAATAAATACACATATATTTGATTTCTTTAGTTGGTTTAGAAATAATTGAAGGAAATGTTTGAGATTTAAGTTTTTGTTTTTAATTAAAATAATTATCATAAGTAAATAATAACGGGGGGGATTTTATAAAAATCTAGTAACAGACAGATTTGGTTTAATGGTTTACAAACTAACTAATAATAAGTTTCATACCATTCATTTTATTTATCACACCTCAAAAATTGTCTACATAATTTTAAACTTTTACTAAATCAAAGATAATTTAAGTAATAGTAATATTAAATAAATTACTTTATGGGGAATTAATCATCCAAAACTGATTCTGAATTCAAGTCTTTTACCTTATTAAAGATAACTTGTTCATAATTAAAATGGTATGTTAGTGAGTTTAATTGGCCTGCACAGATATCTCTCATTAAATACAAATCTAGACTTGAAAGTTTCTCAGATGATCTCTTCTTATGATTAAGGATTATGAGGAAAAGTCAATCAAATGTTGAAAGCTTCGACATTGAAGAGGGTTCCGATGATGATAACGAGACCGATGACGATGTTAGACCAGATAGTGTCGACGACAAAGTAAGGCAAAGGGAAATGAGGAAGGGTATTGATTTAGCTACTACTCTTGAACGTATAGAGAAAAACTTTGTCATTACTGATCCTAGATTGCCTGACAATCCCATTGTAAGATTCTTACTTCAACTCTTAACATGTTGGTTTTAAGTAACATATGAGGAATGAAAAGTATTATGGAAGTTAATTGTTTATTATCCATATTCAGATATTTGCATCCGATAGCTTCCTGGAGCTAACCGAGTACAGTAGAGAAGAAATCTTGGGAAGAAACTGCAGGCATGCTCAAACTTCTTCTTCACTTTAGATTGCTTCTCAAATGATTTGAATCATATAGCTATGCAAATTATAGTTGAATGAGCCTTACAATATCTGTTATTATTCTGGATGTTGTAGATTTCTGCAAGGTCCTGAAACCGATCGAGCAACTGTCAAGAAAATAAGAGATGCAATCGACAACCAAACAGAAGTTACAGTGCAGCTTATTAACTACACAAAAAGCGGTATGCTTATTCTTTCTGTGAATTCGATAATTACTGTGATGTTTGTTTGAAGGTCATGTATGACTTTTCTTTGTCTTATTGAATCTCAATTCAGGCAAGAAGTTTTGGAACCTGTTTCATCTACAACCTATGCGTGACCAGAAGGTACCCTTCTCTTAAGATGAGATTCTAAATGATGCTGACTCGTTAACTTTTGATATATATCTCGTATCGTATGGATTTCAAGAGGCTATTTTATGAATAAAATGGCTGTAGTTTTGAGCTGAAATAGATAAGTTATTGCTTTTGCAAACAGGGTGAAGTCCAGTATTTTATTGGAGTACAACTTGACGGTAGTCAACATGTGGAACCGCTAAGCAATTGCATATCGGAAAATACTGCAAAGGAGGGCGAAAAATTGGTCGGTTGTTTCTAATATGAACCTCATCTTGGTTTATGATTCTCGGCATTTTATATATAGTTTTGCACATGAAAATACTCTATGTTGAAGAATGGCATGTATTTCATTGAACTAAAGAGCCATTTTATGTTGTTGCTCAATGTCCACTGCCAGATAAAAGAAACTGCAGAAAATGTTGATATGGCAGCCAGAGAACTTCCTGATGCCAATTTGGTATGATGAATCCTTTATCCATCTCTTGCAACAATTTGAAGTTTCTTTTTCTCACGAAGAAATCTCTGCAACCTACAGACACCAGAAGATTTATGGGCAAATCATTCTAAGATGGTTCAACCAAAACCTCACAGAAAGGATAGTCCTTCTTGGAAAGCCATCCAGAAGGTATATTCATTTTACTTTGTTCTCTTTGCCTGAATTATTTTACCTTCAAACCTTAAATACTTTCAAAAAGTCCTTGGAGCCGAGCCCTCTTGCAACCAGATTCGTATGTCCTCCCAGTCCTAGATTTTTACACATAAATTCAATATGCTTATACTTGATGCTCTAGTTTTTTACATAAAATATATATAAGGAACCAAGAAAGATGAATAGCCGGTGGCAATCTGTTTGCGGTGTTTTTAATGCGGCTCATTGCATAATCTGTTGAATTTGCACTATCGTCAGTTTTGTTATTCTCTTCTGCTACAGATTTTAGACGGTGGAGAACAGATAGGACTGAAACATTTCAGGCCAGTGAAGCCTTTGGGATCTGGTGATACTGGCAGGTTTGTGTTGTTTCTTTCCCATTTTTATCGGTTGTGTTCAGAATGGATCGCTGTTATTTTGTCCGAGTGGTTTAGTCTATAATATCGAACAAAGCCGTGTATCAATAGCAAGCACAAATCACTATTTTATTTGTTTACAATGTTGGCTGCAGCGTGCACTTGGTAGAACTGTGTGGGACTGATCAATATTTTGCAATGAAGGCAATGGATAAGGGTGTCATGCTCAACCGCAACAAGGTTTTGAAATATTTTGATTTATTCATCAATGTTTTCCCTTGGTTCATATTAGAAGTTCCGTTACATTTCACTTTACACAGTGTGCATTCGGAAGTGTCATAATATGTTATAGAAGAACTTGAAAGAAATCTAGGATTTGGAAGTGGTCGGGGTGATGTTGAGGAAAATGTTCTCTTTTAATGCTTCACTTGATAAGCAAAGTATTTAGAATTTTAGCTATGGATTTCTTCTACTTTGTTTAGGAACATTTTTCTGTTTTGCTGGGCAGGTGCATAGAGCTTGCGCCGAGAGAGAAATACTTGACATGTTGGATCATCCTTTTCTTCCTGCACTATACGCTTCGTTTCAGGTTAGGAAGTTATATATATGCAGAAAAATTAATATATATTGGCTTTTCTTATTTACCGAAATGTTCGAAAACATCAACAGTGGATAGAACAGCTTCTTTTAGCTGTTAAAACTAAACAGACTGTTGACAAACTAAACAGACTGTTGACTGACTTCTTTATTTACCTTCTCATGTGTTATTTATGGTCTACTAAATTAGATTCTAAAATTTGAGCTACTTTGCAGACAAAAACACATGTTTGTCTTATAACTGATTACTGTCCTGGTGGAGAACTCTTTCTGCTTTTGGACAGACAACCCACAAAGGTCATAAAGGAAGATGCTGTCAGGTAAATTAACCAAAGCTTGGCATTCTATAACATTTCATTTATGAACCAAAAGTTGGGATTTAAATTTATATTTATTTCCTCACTATTTATATTTGGCTAAGAATTTAAATGTAAAGATGAAAATTATTGTAAAAAAAAAGTGAGAAAACAAGCACGTTATTTTTCAAAAACAAAAAACAAAAAACGAGGCCTTAGAAATTTGCTGACAAAAAAATTACGTTGCATCTTCGATAGGTTTTATGCTGCTGAAGTTGTTGTTGCATTGGAGTATCTCCATTGTCAAGGTAACGTCATGTTTGTGATCGAGAAGGCGATAAAGTGAACCTTCAAGTTTCTTGCTCTGAATTAATCTATGTCCTTTCAGGGATAATTTACCGGGATCTAAAGCCTGAGAATGTTCTACTCCAAAGCAACGGACACGTTGCCTTGACGGATTTTGACTTGTCATGTTTGACTTCTTGTAAACCTCAGGTATCCCAAATGTTTTAGACATAAGTTATCAAGCATCTAACATTATCAATAATCTTTGAAGGATATAAAGTTTTCATTTACAAGTTATAGGACTTCTCTTGATGTGAATTCTGCAACTCTTCAGCTTTTGCTTCCAACAGCAAATGAGAAGAAAAAGCAATCAAGAGCTCAACAGGCTCCGATCTTTATGGCTGAACCTATGCGAGCATCGAACTCCTTCGTCGGAACTGAAGAGTACATAGCACCGGTTTGTACTTGCAGACGCTTTTCCATTAATAAGATAAGATGATAACTATTTAATTCACAAACTTCGACTCGAAACAACAAATACTATACCTTTTTTTTTTTTTTCTTTTGTAGGAAATCATTACTGGGGCTGGCCATACTAGTGCAGTGGACTGGTGGGCTTTGGGTAATTTTCATTATTGTCTTTTCTGATTGAAAATATTTGAGGATTATATTTTTGTTTTTATTTTCTTAATCATGTTTCTTTATTTTTCATAATTCAGGTATCCTTCTATATGAAATGCTTTATGGATACACACCCTTTAGAGGGAAGACAAGGCAAAAGACATTTGCCAACATTCTCCACAAGGATCTTAAATTTCCTAGAAGTATATCGGTAAATAAATAATCTCCTTTTACGAAGAAAATTTTGTTATTTACTCACAATTAATACATTTAGTTTAAAAATCTTTTATGTTCTTATGTATATACAAATCTAAGATATGAAAACTTTCAAATGCTGTGTTTCAGGCTAGTCTCAATGCAAAGCAGTTAATCTTTAGGTTATTGCATAGAGACCCCAAAAACCGATTAGGTTCTCGAGAAGGAGCTAGTGAAATCAAACGACATCCTTTCTTCCGAGGCGTCAATTGGGCGCTCGTTCGTTGCATGGTAAACTAGAAACTCAATCTCAAAAGACCTCTTACTTTCTGCTGATGAATCTTGGATCTCTTATCCATGTTCATAGAGATGCTTTATTTCCTAACATATCTGATTATTTTTCAGAATCCTCCCGAGCTTGAAGCACCTCTTTTCCAGGCTACCGATGCCGAAAAAGATGCTAATAAAGCATCAGATTTTGATATAAAAGAACTTGAACTCAGTGTTTTCTGATCATAAGTTTGTTTGTTGGTTCTGGCTTGCATTCACAAAGAAATGGCTGTCTTCAAATAATTCTTTTATGGTTCATTTGTTTTGATCAAAATCACCTTCCTAGTTCTGCAGCATTGTGGAGCGTTCCAAGCTTGTGAAATTTTTTTAGGATTCAAAGCTTTATTATTATTATTTTTTTTAGTGTTTATTTAATCTTTCCCAATGTAATAAGAATGTTGTAATGTAATGGTGGTTGGTGAAATAGTCTCTTAGCTCTGCTTGTTTTTTAAAATTTTGTTCTGTCGTGGGTTATTATTATTATTATTTTAGTTTTTAATTGTCATATGTTGGCATTTTTTTTTGTGTGTGTATTTTTTTAATGTTATTTTGCCCCTCCAAAATACAAAATAATTAATAAAAATCTTTTTCTTTTGTTTTTTTTTATACAATATGAGATATGGATACATGAACTTTACATATCAACATTTACTAGTTATTTTAGTAGTTTGTAATATATATATTTGACAACATGAGAGGTGGGAGTGAGAAATTGAACCCCTAAACTTTAAGTTGATAGTGGAGGTTAGTTAATATAATATTAAATTTATTTTTATCCATAAACTTTAGCTTTTGTGTTAATTGGTGATTTAACATAATATTAGAGGAGGTGGTTCAAGAGGTCAAGTGTTCCAATTTCTACGATGTTATTTTCTCCCTATTAATATTGATTTTTATTTGTTAGGTCTTTTACATATTTCAAGTCTACAAGTGAGAATGTTATATGATATAATCTTAAATTTACCTTCACTCAGTTTAAGCTTTTGGGTAAATAGGTGATTTATTCGTAAAAGTTGTATGTTAGTTGAATTATGTTTATTTTGGCAGTTTGTAAGATAACTTTTATTCTTCATTGCTTTTTACAAATTTCTTGTTTTTTCCGCAATCTCCACCACACATACAAATGGTCAAAATTGACGGGAGGTTTGTCAAATCCCTCCACCCTTATTGTACAAAAAAAAAAAAAAAAAAAATCTATTGAAGTGGTTTAGTGGGAATCGTAGACAAAAGTGTTGTTGATTCAGATGGAAAAAGTTCTAGAGGAGATTTGAAAAACCTATGAACTCGAAGGACCGTTGATGTCAAATGAGCTTATTGTCGATGATGGCTCTTGAGAGAGTGTTTATTTTTTATTTTTTATTTTTTTAATGTTTTTCCTCACTTCGTCTCTGGTTGGTTGTTCTATGGTTCCTTTAAAAAAAAAAACGTGGTCAAAATCTAAACAAAGTCAATGTCTAATGTTGCTACCTTAGTATTTGCAATTTAATTCACACAAAACCCACAATTATTTCGAATCCAATACTCGATGCAAGTTAGACAAAATGTACAAAACATAGACAAATTTAACATTCCTAAAAATACTCCCCTTAAATCTAGCAATATTTTTTTCGCCTATTTATCACATAAAACACAATAGAATTGAGGAAAACCCAACCACAAGAAAATATGAGAATAACTTTTTTATATATAAAACCTAAATTACTTGATTGGTAAAGTTGGCTAAGATCAGAATTCACTCATGATTGTCAATTCAAGTATATTTTTATTGATAAAACATCAACTATCATTTCATAAACGTAATAAATTATGAACACAAATTTTTCTAGATAAATATGCTAATCCTATAAACTTGCGTTTGGGATTCATTGAAAAATAATGCACCCAATGAAACTTGAACTAGATATTTATGAGCCCAAAATTTCGAGTAGAATTTATGATTTCGGTAATATCTTATTTGTTTTTAGTCTTTTCATGAAAACGAAATAAAACATTATCTGAAATAATTTTTTAAATGAAATTCTTATCCATTTCTCATTTCTAGTTTTAATCACTTTTTTTTTTTTTTTTTATTAAAAAAACTTATCAAATAATTGTATCAACAAAAAATGTGGACAAAAGTTTTGTTTTGGAATATTAATTCCATTGTGATAGAATTTGACAACTTTTTTTTTTTTTTTTTTTTTGAGTAGGCCCTAATAGGGGTATTCGTGACTTTTCAGCTACAAATAGTCCCAAAAACAATACTTTTTAAAAAGAGCCATTTTTCGAATTGAAAATTAGAAGGGTGCAATGCAAAATTTTCAATTTCTCCAAAAATTTAGGGAGTTGGGAATTAGGGTTCAGTTTAATAAAGGGTAATAAAGTCTTTTCGTCGATAAAAAAAGGTCCTATAAATTAAATTGTTGTCATAAAACTATTTCCCCCCCTTCAAATTTGTGTAATTTTATTTGTTGGCAAATTTTCTCCTTTTCTCTTAAACCCTAACAACGACAGTGGGGGGCGATGAAGACCGTCACCGGAAGTGTCGTTTCTTCGAAGCCGATCTCTATCTCCAAAGCGGCGTCCACCCTCTCCTCCTTCCTCTCCGTCGACAATGGCGCTTCACAAGCGCTATGTGCCTACCTGAGGCGCGCCTCCGCCTCTTTCAACGAGTTAAAGCAGCTCCACAAGGAGCTGAAGTCTTCGCGTTCCGTTCGGAAGCACCTGCATCACGGATCCGAGGTCTCAAACGAGTTAGAGGCTGCCTTAGATAATTCTTATCGGGTTGAAGACGGCGAGAAGAAAAAATCTTCAGTCTCTGAGAGGAAGAAGCGGCCAGAGAGTAGGAATAAGCCGAGTGCTAGAGTTCAATCTGAGGATGAGCGGATATGGAAAACAACAATGGAAAACGGTGGGAATGGTAAACTCGAGGATGTTTTAGGTGAAGATGGAAAGAGAAAGGGTGGCGAATTGAAGATTGAAATTGAAGATAAACCTAACCGAAAAGTTGAGATGGATGTGGAATCAAGTGATAGAGATAAGGGAGTAGTAGCAGTTGAGAAAAAGAGAAAAAAGCACAAGAAAAAGAACGAGGATAAGCATGGTAACATTGAAGACGATGAACGTGATTCTGGAGCCAGGCTAAGTCATAATAAATCGCAAAATAGTGATAATAATGGCAACATTGAAGCTTCTGGGGAGTTCGTTGAGAACAACGTAGCAAGGGAAAAAGT
Organism: Benincasa hispida; assembly: GCF_009727055.1. Classification (NCBI taxonomy): domain Eukaryota; kingdom Viridiplantae; phylum Streptophyta; class Magnoliopsida; order Cucurbitales; family Cucurbitaceae; genus Benincasa; species Benincasa hispida. The sequence goes on from NC_052358.1 coordinate 13,639,854, forward strand.
TGAAAAGAAACATGAGGACAAGAAGAGTTTGGGTGATGAGAAGGATCAAGTAAAGACTGAAGTTCAGAGAAGAAGAGACATCGAGGAGGAAAAGGGGATAAATAAGGATAATGATGATGGAACAGATATTGTTGATCTGTCGACCAAGAAGAAGAAGAAGAAGAAGAAGAAGAAAAGGGAAGAAGATGTTGATGATTTTCAAAATAACAGTGGAGGAGCTATGGTGAACGATGAAATGCCAGTTTCAAATAGCAAAGAGTTGAAAAGGAAAGATAGGAAAAAGAGGAAGAATCGAGAGTTAGGAGAAGAAGGGGGTGATGATGTGTCGGAAGAGAAACAGGGTACGAAGAGAAGAAAAGGAAATTTATGAGAGAAGAAAGGATGAACTCTTAACTATTCTTCTGGATGATTATTCATCAGAAGAAGTATTTGTATTGAAAGATTCCATAGGCTCACAGTTTTATGAAAAGTCTGTTAAATCCAAAGCTTCTGTTTACTAATTGCGATCAACGGAAATTGTTTGATGGTTCATATCATCCTTCTATTTTGATTCTTTTATACCAAAGCATTATCCACTGTTTGGGAAGCTAAATTTGTGTTCATTCTTGAGAAAATTTGAAATTAGGACTATTTGATTAATGAAATCTTCTTGTGTTCTTGATTATTTTGCCAATCTGTTTGAATGAGTAAGCCTATTGATCTCTGATGTTTATAGGGAAGAAGAACTGTGTGACAGGCATATATATTCAAAGATAATATCAAAGGTACATGATTTGATGTCATTAGTATTCTCTTTGATGCTTATTTATAACGATGGTAATCAGGTAAAACTCAGCTGTCTGTCTTTTCTTTTGAGTCAATAATAAAAGCTAAGCAATTTGATCAAGAGATGGATCATTTTGCATTCGCCAAAAGGTTTTGTGCCTGTATTTCATTATGAAAATCGTTCTTCTTCGAGTCATCTGCTGACCAAACAAATATACCATGAAGATTGCCCCTACTTTGAAGGGTGCTGCATGCCTTAAAGAACCCTTTTTCTGGTGTTAAACCTCCACTTCCATCTGTTGCAAAGCTTGCTAGAACTTTACCACCTTCATAATTAGAGCTTTGAGTCTCAAAATGATTCAAAAACTGAGAAACTGTTGTCCCTTTTCCATAGGCATAGAATTGGAAGTTGACATAGTCTATTAGATCTCCATACTTCCTCCACAAAGCCATGTAATGTGACTGGACAGTGTCATCCTCAAACGGTGCAATGGATGCGAATGAAATGAGATTATGTTGTTTTAGACGGAGGAGGAGTTGCCCTATGCACTCGGTAAATATATCAGGGTGTGCTTTGAAGTGTTCATAATCGATGTCAACCCCATCTAGATCATACTTCTTCACTATACGAGATATGGACTTAAAAGCATTGTTAACCCAAGATGTAATGGATTTGGGTTTAAAGAATGCAAATTCTTTACCTACTGTATCACCCCCAAGGCTGAGTGCGAACTTGACGTTCGAATGCTTGGCTTTGATGGAAGAAACAGAAGAAGGTGAGAGGTTTTCTTCGTCCCAAAAGACTCTGAATTTGCCATTTGTTGCAGAAGGAGAAGATGAACCCGTGTAATCGATGGCAAAGGAGAGAATGAAGTGGAATTCAACATCAGAATGAATAGGTACGTCTGAAAATCTAATATTTATGCCTTCAGCTCCTATGTATTCTCTGAATAGGGGGGCTGCCTTTAGTGATGGAAGTATGGCGAATACCGATAGGAATTGTAGAAATGAATATAGGAAGAATATCCGAGAACCCATAATGATTGGTTGAAGCTTATGATATTTCTTCCATTTCTAAAACTTTGATGCATTTATTTAGGCGAATTTGCACGTTAAGGCCAGGAGAATCATGAGAATCTTCACCGGCAATGGGACACCAACTAGGCTACCAATTTGTCTGTTATGAATTGCATAATTTACCTTCGAGATTTATTAGAACCTTGTCTTATCTCAAGAACATTTATCATTATTTTGTAGAAAACAAAGATTCCTAGGCTTTAACCATCGGCCCATGGTTTGAAGAAAGCATTTCTTAGCTGTTTGGGGGAAATACACATCATTATATATAATATACAATGATGTCTAGTTCTTTGCCTTTGTTAATTCAGGTATTTTGGAAAAGTCTCATTGTTGGTCTCTATCAATACTTTATGTATATCTGATTTGGCGATATTAGTGAATTGACCACCAAAACGAACACATATTGGTTGGTTCTTGGCACATGCTTTAGCCTGTTGAGCTATGGTTAGAGTTGGACACTAATTTCTCATAGTATATAATGTATTATCCCTATTTAGTTCAATAATATATTAAAAAAAGTTGAATTATAGACATAATCGTTGAGTGTAAAAATTACCATCTCTATTCAGTATTAAATTTCATGAACTTTGAATTCTAAGATTCATTTGATCTTTTTTTCTCCAGGTTCATACATTCAAATACTATTTTGGAGTAAATTGTAGGATTTCAAAACCTATGCACCTTATCTAATTATGATTTATGGGCTAGAAAAAGCAATAATTTCAAGAATTTATTAAATATGACATGTCTAGTAAATAAGTTGTATTTACACAATATAAACATTGCAGATGCATAGACATAGAACAATGTTTATTAGAAGGAACAGGGTTGTAAATCGTGGTTTCAAAGGTTCAAGTAAAAATTAAAAAGTTCTAACACTTGGGAAGATCGGATGGTGGAGGGCGCAACTTCTGATCGGGGAACTTCCCATCTGAGACGACCCACACCATCTCCAAGCCCCAGCCTACGTGCACCTCCAAGTGGCAATGCATTAGCCATACGCCTGTTCATTCTAATATTAGATACTTTTAAAAGTTAAAGAATGAGACAGATACAAAACTTAAAAAGGTTTGGTTTTATCTACCTGGATTATTAGCAAGAAAGCGAATAACCACCCATCCTCCTGAAGGAACACCGAACGTATTCCTTCGCATTGGGTCAACAAGATTGAAGTTTTGAGGATCCTTTTTTGGGTCAAAGTTGCCAAAACCTTGACCAACCACAAAAACATCGTGCCCATGCAAATGAAAAGGATGATTCTCAGCATTAACGAGACTAGTACCCTGCAATATCAATTCCACACTTGTATTAAAATCCAACCATACCGCCCTCGTTCCATTTCTCACCATCGTGTTGTTCAACGGTGGGCCCGTGAAGTTGAAAAAATATTCTGGGCCGTTAGGGAAGTCGTCCGTATAAATCCCATTGGCCCGGCCCAAATAATGGGCCTGCAAAAGGGCCGTATTAGGCAAAGAAAAAGAAACGTTGTTTATAGAGGCCGCAAACCTCGACCCATTGGGCCCTTGACAGGCCCGATTTGGGCCACGCTTACATGGGCTTGTCCCAAGGCCCACTGTGAAAAAGAATCGCTTGTCAACTTTCTTGGGGAAACTAAAGCTAGTCAAGCTGCGGATTTTGTTGGTGAAGTTTGCAGCAAATGCTGTGTCGTTTATAGCCGGAAGCGTTGGCTTGTAAACAAAACCTGTTGTGGATTGTTGTTGTTGGTGGTGATACTCTAAAATTCCGCCAACGGTGGAATTGTCGAATGTGGCTGGTTGCGCGGTGGAGAAAGGGCGAGCGAGCATGTAGAACGTGTCGTTGTTTTGGGGGTTGGGTTTTGTATGAAGAAGAACGTTTGTGGTTTGCCCAGGGGCTATAAGAATGATATTGGTTTGGAATGGCTTGACATAATTAGCGTCGGCTTCTACGACTGTTAGAGTGTGATTAGCGATCGTGAAGAACAAATCGTCATTGAGTGCAGCGTTGATTATTCGTAAAAGATATGTCTTTCCTGCTTCTACTTTCAGCTTGTAAGTATCTGCAACCATCACCCAAATTTTCAATTATAGAAATTAAGTACTCAAACTTATACAAGTATTAAAATTGGATCCTAAAACTTATAATAGTGGTAGAAATTGGATCCCCAAATATATACAATTGTAGAGATAAATTTATATGGATATGGATAGTGTCTTTCCTTTGATTAAAATTATTATTATTGTTTAACCAATTTTGATAAAAAAAAATTAATTTAACTAAATAAATTAAATATTTATTGGAAATACAATAACTAAATTTGAAATTTATTGAAAATACGTGTATTGCAATTGAATAATTGAAAGTACAATGAACTATTTGACAACCATTCAAAATACTAAAAATAGATTTTGAAACATTCTTAAAATGTATTTTGAACAAGAGATTAAATAAAAATGATTTTTTGAAAAACATTTTTTTTCCTTCTCATCCCTCTAAATAGACCCTAAAATGTAATAAAACCCAAAATATAGAGACTAAAATATCGAAAACCTAATATATACTAAAATATCTAAAACCTAATATATACCATCTCATTATTTGTGAATATGATTTGACCAAAACTTTTAAATCTATAAAGACCAAGCTAAAACTAAACTTTAATTTTGAAGATTATGTTTAGTAACTATTTGTTTTTTGAAAATTAAACTCATTTCATCCACATTTTTTACAATAATTTGTATATTTCTTAAATACAATGGCTGAAATATTAATCAAATTTAAAAAACAAAAACAACTTTTTGAACACTACCTTTTTCAGTTCTCAAAATTTGACTTAGCTTTTTAAACTATAGGTGAAAAGTAGATAAGAAATGAAGGAATTCGGAAGTGGAAGTAGTGTTCATAGGCTTAATTTTAAAAAACAAAAACAAAAAAATAAAATAATTACCAAATGAGACCGAAATTATCAAAACAATGTAAGGTAAGTTGTTGTAAAGTTGCATACCATGAGCAGAGCAATTATAGAATGGCCCAGGAAGGCCATTTATAGTGAAGGCATCTGAGATATTAGGGTTCCCACCATTTTGAAGAGCTCGAGTAATCACTGCCTGTGTATCATCATTCCACCACTCTCCTTAAAAAAAAAAACAAATCACAAATATATATAGTTTAGCAAATATGTGTTTAATAGACCACGTGAATTTTGTTTTTTGTTTTTGGATTATGTCACCTAAATAATATAAATTATGAAAACAATATTTTTATATTTTTAATATATCTAAATTTTGAATTTTAAATTTTAAAATGTAAAGTTATATTAAATAAAAATAAAATCTAGAAATACAATATTTTAGGTTATAAATTCAATTCAGACTATTTACTATGTAATATATTTAAATTAGAGACGTTTTCAAATAAAGAAAAAATGAATCAACTTATTTATAAATATAGGAAAATGTCATTACTTATCAGTGATAGACCACTATAGACAACGATAAACATCTATTAATATTTGATAGATGTCTTTATACGGTCTATCGTCCACTTATAAATGTCCATTGTGGTCTATCGCGGTCCATCACTGATAGACAGTGATATTTTATTATACTTGAAAATATTTTCAACAATTTTATTATTTAAAATAATTACTTTATATTATATAATTTTCATACGTTTCTTTTAATATAAAACATATTCATAAATTAATTGAAAATAGTTTACAGGCAACCAAATATGTAGTGTGGAACTACAATTAGTTTTATGGTTTATAAATATAATATCAACGACATGTAAGATAATTATTTAAATTAAAATCCAATCTCTAAATTTTCTACTAAAAACATATTTGAAAACACAAAATACGATTCTATTATCACTGAACCCCTTGTTTTCAAATTTATGTTTTTAGATTTTAAAATTCTTTCTATCCATAAATTTGAAAATACAACTCTATTATAACTGAATCCATTATTTTTAAATTTTTGTTTTTAAGATTTGAAAGCCTTTTCTACCTATAGAATTGAAACAAAGTAGTAAGAATTTCCATAAGAAACTAACAATAAGGGCATAGTACAAAGTTGAAGGATATGGTAATTTGTATAATTCAACCTTACCAAACATTAAGGGATGAACTTCCTTGAATGGGTTAGGAAATGGATAAGCAAGGGGAAGGTTATTGGGAAGAATGATAAGAGGACCATAAACTGTTGCTCTAAGCCAAGAAATGTGACCATGCCACCATAGAGTTCCTCTTTGCCCAATAATGGTGAACTTATAGTTGTAACTTTGGCCAGGTTGAATTGGACATTGTGTTATATATGCTGGTCCATCTGCCCAACCTGTTCTGAATTGTCTAATTCCATGCCTGTAATTATTTTTTGTTAACGTCTAATTAACTTCTAAAAGAGTGAAAATGTGAACGTTGAAAGATACCAATATTTGGGTACATTTTTTGCTGCATCTTGCACTCATTTTTTTTCAACTTACTTCAATCAAGTAACAAAAAATAAGAGCTTATCAAATGACCAATTTACATGAACTGCACAAAGATAGATGAACCTGATGATCCATCCAAATTTCTTTATAAAGAATAAAAAGTAATAATCTAACTTAAATTGATGAATTCTAACGTGACCCCTAAAATTAGGTAAACGGAAGGAACAAAATTGAACTTTTTTCTTTTGTTTTTAAAAATATTATTATTCTTTCCGAAGTTGTAATATTACTTTAAGTCTTTTATAAACCTTTTTAGAATCCTTTAAAATTTCTAAAGGAAGTTGGGATGGGTAGTGATTTAAATTTTCATTCTTAGATTAATGCCACACAATTTTAGATAGGTTTCGGTTTCTCTTCAAAATTCTAAAGTTTTTTTTTTTTTTTAAACAAATAAAGTTAAGACCACTACCATACAATCAACAGTTTTGCATTATCAGATGCACGAGAGACTATCTAACAATAAAAAAATTCTGAAATTTGTGTCACAATGCTCAATAGAAGGTCATGCATAATTATAAAAATGGATAATCAAATCTCCTACCTCTTGAATGGAAGATCATGCTAATTAGCATTGAGATAAGCTCACTCTAATCATTAATTCTATCTCATTCTTTGCATATTATTATTAAACAAATAAACAAAATATAGAAGCAAAAAAAGATCACCTAAGAGTTAATATCTTTGGGATAGTGATTAGATGCAGTTCATGTATCCCATTTTTGTTAGTAAAAAAAATTGTTAAATGACATATTTTTATTGGTGTGCAATTGATTGTACTCAAGTTTTTTTGTTTTTCATATTTTTCGTAACATAATCTTCTCACCAGTGAATGGTAACATTGTTTTGGATACGGTTAACAACTTTGACGACGAGCTCGTCTCCTTCGGTAACTATAATAGAAGGCCCAGGGAACTTCCCATTCACTGTCGCAATGTTTTTGGAATGGCATAATCTTGTTACACTTTGCATTTGGATCTGCATTAATATACATCAAAAAATTAGAAAATAAACATTATAATATAATAAAATGCATAAATTCAAGGCCTTCAATTTTAATCTGCATGAGAAATAAACATTATTACATTAAATTGATAATGCCTGGTTATTGCAAGTGCATGTTTAGAGATGAGAGATACAAGAAATGTTAGAAAAAAGAATCTCATAAAATCATGCTGTGATGTAAGAGAAACACCCATTTTTCCTCTCTCTCTTTCTTTTGGTTGTGAGCATGAAATTGTGTATTTATAGTTTGAAAGTAGTATGTGTTTGGTTTATTTCAGCTTTATTAGTGTGTTATAAATTTAGTCCTTTTTATTTTCATAAAAATTTCAATTTAGTCCTTTTATTTTGATAAAATTTCAGTTTTGTCCCTTAACATCGGTTTCTTTCCTAGGTTTTGTCATGAGTTTTCAGACAAGCATTTAATATGTTTATTTGTTCAACTCATGTGACATAGTTTTCTAATACCCTTCATATAAGTAGGATTTTTATATCCATTATGAACTATATAAAATATAACCTAATTAATTACTAAATTAATATAATTAATCATTATCATTAATTTTAATTAAATTTGAAATATAGTTATATTATTTAGACTTAATAAATTTCAACTTGACATTAATATTTAAGTTGTTCTCAAATATAAGAAAATGAACAAATTTATTTACAAATATAGCAAAATGTCACTGTCTATCAATGATAAACAGTGATAGATATCTATCAATTTCAGATCACTGACATTGATAAATGTCTGTTAGTATTCTATCATTGACATACAGTGACATTTTGCTATATTTAAAAATATTTTTAACAGTTTTATCATTTAAAACAATTACTCTTAATAATTTCATCTTATCTTAACCTTTTAATATAAAATTTTATTATTAATTATTAATATTATAATTAATTTATATTTATTTGATTATTTTTAGCAATTAAATTAAATAATTTAATTAAATCTAGCCAATGTTTAATATAAAAATTATACTTTTTTTTTTATTTTGATTAAACAATAAATTATTTTAGCAATGTATTAAATAATACCAACCTTATTTTGGATATAATAATTGTTCTCTTATATTTAATTAAGTAATTATTTAATCAAATAGATGCATATATTTAACTTTAGATATTAATTATCTTGTATATTCAAATAGATATTAATTATCTTAGATATTTAAAATTTAGACATTTAGATTTTCCTATACAATGAAACAATATTTAAGATCCAAATAGGCGGTTATGATTTGGTTTAATTGCAATTTGGTCCTCATATTATAGGATTTTGCTTTTTCTTTTTCAAATTTTACAAATGCGGTTCTGTTGTTATTATCTTGACATTTGTTTTTTACCCAACAATTTTCCAGATTTGGAAAATTGTGTTAATGGAGCAAATATAAGAGTTTAGAATTGAGGGAAAAAGAAAAAATAGGGGAGTTTTCAATGGGTAAAACATAACTTAAGAATGAAAGATTGAACAAAATCATTTAGAAACCAAATTAAAACTTAAAGCCCAAATAATAAAAAGTAAATATTAATGTCAATTCTAAATCATGAGAACAAAATTGAATAAATATTGAAGTTTTACTGAAATTCTAATCAATTTAGAATCTTTACTCTTTCTTGCAATTTCCATTTATGGCATAGTTGGCTTGGTTGCAATAGAAATGGAATTTTTAGTCAATTAATCATGCATGACATTAATTGATAATCTTCTTGGTGGGTTATGTTAACAGGTAAATAATTAGAGTAAAATAACAGGAAGTTTTGGTGAAAATTATAAGCAAATATTTTACCCAAATAAGTCACCCACCCCCCAAAAGAAAAGAAAAAGAAGAAAAAAAAAGGGACTAATTAACCACTAATTCTTAGAGAGAAAGCAAAATTTAAATCTCAGTAAAGTAGTCATTGTTGTGGTAGATGGGGTAAGAGTAATTTTTTTTCCTGTTTTTTTTTAGGTAAGAGGTGGGTAAAAGGTTAAATACTCGTGAATTTATAGTGTGGTGTTGATTTGAAATTTTTTGATCATCTAATTGGAGATGGAGAGCTTCAACTAAGTCGAGCAAGAATTGTTGGAATGACTTGGACTTTTGGCCCATAATAAAAGCAAAAAGCATTTTGAGGGAAAAAGTAGCATGTTGTCGTCCCACATTAGAAGATTTTGATTTGCCATATACAAAGGCTTGCATAGGAGCTTCAAATTTTGGTTGTGTTATAGAAGTAGAAACTTTCCCTACACGCTTGCATCACCGTCGCCTGGGCAGACTGATTCAGGTAATTGTGCTCGTGCTTAAAAAAAAAAAAAAACTTTTTCACTACTTTTCTCTTTATTCTTTATCAAAATGTTAATGTTTTATTAACATTATAGAAACATTTTCAAAACCAATTTATCAAAACATTTTATTATTTAATCCGATTGTGTGGATCTGAAATTAATTTTCAAATCTAAACCGGTTCTTCCTTCTTCATTATATGCTTAGCTGTTCGATGAGTAGACGTTAAAGATAGGATATTGTATTGACTTTAGAGAGTAACTGACTTACAGTGATTTAATACCGAAGTTGTTTCGTGTTTTGCTTTCAAAGAAGTGGATCTTTCACGTATAACATAACTACATCAATCTAAATTAAGTCCTCACTAAAATATAGTAAATCGAGACCTTGGAAGGTTCTCAAAGACGGTATGATTTTAGAAATATACGAATTGCTGTGTTAATATATTACTTTGGTGTGTTTTTATATGAGTTGTACAAATTCGTTGTTTGTTTTCGTATGTTTCTCACAAAGTCGCATACGTGTTTATTGAAGTGTTATTATTATTATTATTAATTTTTCAAAAAAGAATGGTCTAATTTTACCTATTCAAGGAGAGGCAAAAATCTTGTAAAGCCAATCTGGCAATCTAAATGAATAGTCAAGGCCTAATTTAAATAATGATAATAATAATAATAATAATGATGATTTTAAGTTTTGGTAAATTTTACTTTTTATTTTCTCTCTCTCTTTTTTTTTTTTTTCAAAGAAGGGAAGGTAATTATCCTACCTCCATTGGTTGGGGTGTTTCAATGGTAATAATTTTTTTTTAAAAAATAAAATGATCTCTCTTTATCCATATTTAATTGGGTTGTTTTTAAATATAAAAAAATAATCAAAATATTTACAAAAACATAACAAAATTTTAGAACTATCAATAAAAGATGCGGTCTGCTAGACTACTATAAATGTCTCTTAGTGATATTGTTAGTTTCGAAATTTTGCTATATTTTGTTAATATTTTCAATACTTTTACCATTTGAAATAATTTTTCTATTTAATTTTTATTTTTTTTAATATAATAACCCTGGTATAGAGAATTGAATTAGAATTTTCAATCTCAAGAGAAAGAAAAACATACCAATAACTATTATCCCGTTTGGTAATCATTTAGGTTTTTGTTACTGTTTTTTGAAAATTAAGTCTATTTCCTCTTCATTTTTTATAATGATTTGCACTTTTATCACAGATAAAAAGTAGATAACAAATGAAAAAAATTTAGGGGTGAAAGTAATATTTATAAGCTTAATTTTCAAAAAATAAAAACAAAAAACTAAATGGTTACCCAGGGGACCTATACTCTTTAATTTTATCCTTAAATTTTCAATTATTATAAAGTTTATTTCTCATCTCTTGTCTCTCAAATTAGAGTGCAAACAAAATCTTACATTAATTAGGGAAGGGAATGATCATGAATATATAAGTGTGGACAATTATCTTTATTGGTATAAGACCTTTTGGGCAGTTCCAAAAGACAAAACCATAACTACAAGAAATTTGTTTTTTTCCGACAAAAAAAATCGTCGGGAAAGGTTTTTTCTGACGGGTTTTCAACCTCGGCATGATCGTTAGGAAAACCTTCCGCTGACGAAAAAAACCTTTTTGTCAAGAAACAAAGGTTTCGCAACGAAACAAGGATGAAAGATTTTTGCCGACGCTAAACGAAACCGTCGGCATAAAGTATTTCTCCTGACGCTTGGAATGGTTCTTAACCATCGGGAAAAGGTCTTTCTGACGGTTCTTTTTAGCGTCGGCAAAAGTTGACTTCTTCCAATGCCAAATAGACCTTTTTACCGTTAGGAAAGATTACTTTTCCTAACGGTACCCTATTTTAGGGTCGTGAAAGTAGGTTTTCTGCAAACGACTACCTATTCTAGCGTTGGGAAAAAAGTTAAGAAATTCATAGATTTACCGACGGTTACATATTTTTTGACGTCGAGAATATACTTTTTACCTTATTTATTAAATACTAAATGTTTTCTTTTACAATATCAAACATGTTTGAATGTTATAAATCTCAAATAATCTAAAAATGATCAAATTAATTAGTTCTATAAAACATTAAATAATATTCACAAAACATGTTTGAGTCTTACAAATTTTGTCAAATAAACAACCACTATTAATATTCACAAATTCTTCATCTTGAAACAACATTACATAATATCCACAAAACATAAAACCACAAAGTACATATACAATAGAAATCTACAACCTAACTTAGCTCGTTCGGAGATGCATCTTCAACATAAATCTCGAGGTACCTATAAAATACAAATTTAAATATTTTCAATGCTCAATATACCATATACCAATCTCAAAATTAATATAAAACTTAAAACTCAACTTAAGAACATTAACAAATTGAAATAACCAGCCTATATTTACACATTTTAATCTCAAACTCAATATACTATATATCAATCTCAAACTCAATATAGAACTTCAAACTCAACTTAAACTTAAACAAATTATGCATTAACAACTTAAACTTAAATATAATATATCATATATCAATCTCAAACTGGATAATAATTTCTCTTTTCTTGTTAAGATTTGTAGAGGTAATTAATTTGTTCATGCATAAAAATCATTATAGAACAAATTAATTCATACTGTGATAAATAAAATTGATACAACTAAATAAGCATATTGTTTTATTACTGATGACAATGGCTATTTCACAACCTTTGGATTTAAAACCGAATCCATTCAAAAATTCCTCCTTCAAATCATGAGCAAAGAAAGTTGGGGCTTCCATCTAATGACAATAAAAGCAGAACACAATCCAAAAACTATACGGTCTTTATTTTTCACAATCCACATAATTAATCAAAGTTTAAGCTTATTTCCTCTAAGGAATGAAAAATGCTACATTATAAGAAAACAAGAAAAAGTTGAAAAATATTAAAAGTTCACCATGGAGAAATTAATCTCCAAGTTCTTTAACAAAACTCTAGATTTACCCCTACACCAACTTTAAATCCAACATAATAACATTAACAAATTCAAATAAACTCTAGCAATCTTCCCTCCTCTCCTCCCAAATCCACAAACTCAATTTGGCATACATCTATCTCAAGCTCAATATAAAACTTAAAACTCAACATAAGAACATCAACAAATTCAAATGAACTCAAACTAGTATAACATTTTGCTATATTTGAAAATGTTTTCAACAATTTTATCATTCAAAATAGTTATCCTATTTAACAAAATATAGGGAGAGAGATTCCAACGTAAATAATACTCTAGATACCTAACCGTGTTCATGAAGGGAGAGAGATTACATAATGACATGGTGAATAGTCAAATGATAGATATTCTAAGGATGGCATTAGTGGAAATTGGTTTTTCAGGGTTTCAATTTTCTTTATCATCACTCCATTACTTGAATAGATGTCATAGAACTATAATTTGTTATGGTTCACATACTGGTATGAAAATAATAAACATATCTAAACAAAAACGGTGAGTAAGCAACAATGAGAGATACGTTTCACTTACAATGAAAGCAGAACGAATCAACCTCAACATAATCAATAGTTGCTCCTTTTACAAAATCGTATGAGATATTATCAACTATCAATTTAACTCCCTCCTTCTCATACACCATGCAAACATGAAAAGAGTAAGGAATTTTTTTTTTAAGAAGTAAAAGTAAATATCAGTAACAATCTTTATGGGGAAAACCCGAATAAGAAGTAATTGTTGAGTTGATATTTGTCAAACCTATCATCAGAATTGATTTTGCCATCCAAATCGAAAACATATTGAAATCCAGAATACCCCCTAGTTTCTACGCTCAAGCAAAGTATATTTTCTTCCTTTGGGATTTGTTGGGGTTGATGTCCTAAATCTCGTAGGGTCCTATAATTTATAATTGTAATGTATAAACGTTTTATTTATGTAATAAAATATTTGTTGTTTTATTTCAAAATTAGTTGCATTAACCACAAACCAATAAACTAACATCTAAGATTATCTTGTAGCTTAAACATGTACGTAGAGACATATAGGTGGATCAATGTTTTAAGTGATAACGATCTGTAGTAGATGGATAAGGCTGGATACTTTATTCGGGTGACACTACGAGTATGACCCGCTTTATAGGTGTTACAATTGTTGTAAAGTGCTACAAATAATTTGATCCTGACCATTTAAGTGAGGATATGTGAGTGAGGATATTCTATATAAAGGCGTTTGTATAAGACTGAACCACAAAATATTTAGTCCATTAAATAACGCCATTCATGATAAAGTCTTACATTTCACCAGAATGACCATAGGTAACATGACTTGAATCCTGGATAAGTTGTGAACTCCTGCCTATGAAGGCGATCCTTTGATTTGTATGGGTGAGAGTGGTTAGATCGTTGACTCAACAATCGGGGATCAGTAGTACTTAAGGAGTTAGATGTAACTATAGGGGCAAAACGGTAATTTTGGCATAGCTGTACTTACGAGCAATTTGTGAATGGTCATTGTACTGTTGATTGGTTATATCCAATAGACACAAAAATATATCTATAGTGTGAAGAGTGCAGCTATCTGTCTGTAGTGGAGTGCTTGAAAGTTAATGAATGATGAATAATTTAATTTAATTAAAGAATTTAATTAATTATTCACGTACCGTGGAGCTTCAAGCTACAGGTCCATGAGGTCCCCTCTGTAGTTCAACGAGATTTAATGAGAATCAGTTTTTAGATTAATTTGAATTGTTCAAATTAATTGAGGGAATTAATTATATATGATATAATTGTTATAATATATTTGATACATTATAATATAAAGTTTATTTGAGAGGAAATAAATATTTGAATATGATTAAGATATTAATTATGTGAATTGGATTCATATTATTAAATTTAATATAAATGTGATTTATATTAAATGTCATTAGTGAGAGAAAAGAAACGATAGATTATATTGTATATGATACAATATTAAAACTATAGGTGTAACACCTCAAAATTTTGTTGTAGTGTAATTTCATTAATTTATATTAATTGAATTTTTTTTTGGAATTTTGGACATTTAAGAGTAATTACTAGAATTTGATTATTGAAGTTGGAAATTGATGACAGGAATTAATTCCAAATTGGAAAATGAGGAAATTTAAGAAAATAATGGTATTAAAAGAATAAAATAAATATTAATAAAATATATTATTTTATTTAATCCTTCCATTTTCCTTCTTTTTTTTTTCTCTTTTCTCTTCTCCCCCCCTTTCTTCTAGCAGCCACCGAGACCCCCCTCCCCGACCTCCATTGCTCCACCGCCGCTCCAGTCACCCAGCTCGTCAGCACACAGTCTGAGTCGAAACTCTCAACACCGACCCTCTGCACCGCTTGCCTCTCCGCCGCTCGCCCTCATTCGCACTGCTCGTCGCGCTGGCGCTTCCTCCCAGCCGTTGAAGTCGACACCGAGTCATAGATTTGAGGTGCACGTTCTAGCTGTCTTAGTCCAAATCCAGCCAACTTTTCCTCTACTTCGTATCGACTCCGCCGGAAAATCCAGATCTGAAGCGCCGCCTGTTCGTTCGCGACCGGCACCGCCTTTCTCAGTCGACTGGATCGACTCCACCAGCGATGCACACGCTCGACGGCGAGCTTCAAACGCCCGCCTTCTCTCTCTGACCCACGAAATCTGTAGCTTGCCGCCTCTGGTTGCGATTCGCTACTGCCTAGGTTGTGCGACTCCACTCCGACACCACCAGTCAAGCAGGATGTCGTATCT
This sequence comes from Benincasa hispida, assembly GCF_009727055.1. Lineage (NCBI taxonomy): Eukaryota > Viridiplantae > Streptophyta > Magnoliopsida > Cucurbitales > Cucurbitaceae > Benincasa > Benincasa hispida. The sequence goes on from NC_052358.1 coordinate 13,655,225, forward strand.
CGCTGGATCTACTAGTTTGGGTGATTTTTTGGAATTTGAGGATCTGTGGTTCAGGTTTTGAATAACCAACCAATTATGGGCCTAATTACTGGATTAATTGTGATTTTGGATTTTAGATATAAAATTTGGAGCATTTTAAAGTCTTTTGGTGCTACCGACAAGATATTGAGTTCCATATTTTGGTAAGTTTTGGGTGAGTAGTTGTTTGGTTCCTTTTTTTATTAAGGGTAATCGTTGAAAATTTAGTTATTATACTTTGTGTTTGATTTAGGTTCAGTTTGGACAAATAATAGAACTTTGGAACTGCCTCGAACCAAGCCGCGACTTCGGTAAGTTAAATTTTTGGTCATTTATTTAATTTGGAAGATTTAGACCCAAAGATGAGTTTAAAAATTGGATTTATTATTTTTTGGACTGGGGTGTTAAATTAATATTGTATATGTATGTTATAGGGTGGATTCAAAGTCTTCCAAGAGTTGTAAGAAGGTTAATTACTTGGTTAATTTGGGACCAAATTTGAGGTAAGTAATCTTACCACTGGAACTGCCACGGGCCAGGCTTTAGTTGTATGCTAGCATGATAAGTGTATGTTATGGTAAATGTTAGATGTTGATTGACAGTATGACTGAATCAAAGTATGTTCTGGCACGAATTCTGATTTGTTTACATACACACCTAAGTACTTGATCGTTAGTATGTGATAGTATGTGTTTTCATATGTCGATGTCTGATCTGCTGTGTGAGGCATACTTGCATGTTGTGATTTATGATGTAAGTTATACATGGATGATGTATAATATGTTATTAAGAATTATGTGTATGTGATGAAGCCATAGAATCAAGGATTTTATGTATTGTTTTAGAACTGTACAATGTTGAATCTTAGCCAGTTAAGACTATGTGAATATCTTCATTGATTAGTTAGATGCTCACCAGTTTGTGTTTTCTTCGGGATTCACCAATTTGTGTTCCTTCAGGGATTCACCAATTTGTGTTTCTTCGGGATTCACCAATTTGTGTTTCCTTCGAGATTCACCAGTTTGTGTTTCCTTCGGGATTCACCAGTTTTTGGTTCCTTCGGATTCACCAGTTTGTGGTTCCTTCGGAATTCACTAATTTTGTGTTTCCTTCGGGATTACCAGTTTTGTGTTTCCTTCGGGATTCACCAGTTTATGGGCATACTTAATTACAATAGAATAGACTCAGTCTCTTGTTTATTACATTATTTATGTGCCATATGCGGGTATCTAGAGGACATAGATGCCTAGCTTGACCCCAATGGTGAGGCTACTTATTGAGTATTTCATACTCATTCTTTCTTATGTTGATGTTTCAAGTAAGGATAGAGATGCACAGTGATGGCACAGCGGAAATTCATATCGAGCCACTGGGACTAGTTTTTACGCTTCCGCATCATGAAATTAGAATCCTTATTTTACCTCAATTTCTAGTTTTACTGTTTGAAACTTATTATGAAGGATTGTTACTTTTATATTTTAATAGTCTTATGAATTATGGGTGCCCTATATTTGTTTTAAAAATTGCATTTAATAAATTCTTTTGAACTTCTCTTGTCTATTTAGCATTTATTTCAAAATTACTGAGGTCGTTTCAAATCCTATGCATGTATTTATTTAGTAACGACCTAACCTAAGTCCAAAGGGTCGGTTTGTTACAGTTGGTATCAGAGCCCATGTTTTGGGTTCTGTTAGACTGACTTACTATGTAAGTCTAGATGTCCCTGTGGCCCATGAACGGATTCCTCGTTATCGCCAGGTATGTCCTATCACATACAAGTTTTATGATAGTTATGCATAAAATATTTGTTTAGCTTAAGTGCACCATGTTCTAATGCTAGGTCAGTGACTTGTTAGAAGTTATTATAAGAGGACTATCAGGTATGACACTACAAAAGAGAAAAATAAATAAAATAAATTATGAGGTCACTTGGCACTAGTTTATCTCATGAAATTATGTTAGAAACGAATAAATACATATACCTCAGTTCAGAGATCTTAAAGTTTGATGAAACTAAGTAGAGTTATGACAGTTTAGAAAATAAAGGTATGTATATGTTTAAGCCTAGAATAAAATTGTCTTGACAAGAATTCATTAAGGACTAGTGTTATGTTTTTGTGGTGCAATTGGAGACAGTATAATAAATTCCTTCACATGGCACCTTCTCGAAAATAAGGTTAAAAATTGTTTTATGGATATGAAGGACAAGAAGAAGAGACGATGGATTTATTAAAGGTTTTAAGATATTAAAAACCCAGCATTTTGAGAAGAAATTTAGAAAGGATTCATAAGTCATAATCACTTGGATAATACTACGACTTTATGGAGTAGATAATGTATATGTGATGATATTTTGGAATATTTAGCTAAGTTGATCTCATTAAAGGAAGCTAAAATAGTTGGACATGACCTTGGACTTAAAGGGGATAAAGTAAGGTGTTATTTGTTTAGGTTGAAGGATTATTCTAGTATACCTAGACAAAAACCAGAGCCTTATTGTGATGAGGAGATCTAAGTTAGGAAAATTTGAAGAAACAAAAGTCTTTTGGAGTTTAAAAATATACAAATTTGCAAAGAAGAATTCTACAAGATGGAAATTCTTAGTGAGAGAGATAAGATTTATGGAGGAGTTAAGTAAAATATAATTTAGTAAAGAGATCATGTTCCACATGGAAAGTGAAAAAAAAAAAAAAAAGTTGTCTTGAATTTAGTGGTTTTATCAGAGATAAGTGTGAATGAGAGAAAAGTATCCAAGAAAGTTTACTCTTTTGGAAAGAGAAAGAAATTTAATGTGTTCAAAACTCCTAGTTAAGTATGGTTTGAAGGCTTATAAGAGGGGTTACAAGGTATTTGTTTTGGTGTAAAAGAAAAAATATCTAATGATCATGTGAAACTTTGAGACAATATGTATTAGATGGAAAGAGCTAGCTTACATAGATGATTTGGTATGGAACTTTGTTTTAACACAAGAATCTGTTGTCGAAATAGAAGGTCGAGAAGGGATAAACTAAATGGAGTCACTAGTAACAGTAAATGATCAAGAACTATTGATATGGTATGTTGAGGCTTCATTAGTTAAGAGATAAATCATTGAGGGCATTAGTAGGATTTAAGGGATTTTGACTTTATGTGCAAGTTGGAAACATGAACTAGCAAGACCATTAACTTGATTGAAAAAGGAAATTAATCCAGCTCAAGATAGGCAAAAGTGGTATATGCAGAAAAGGAAGTAAGTTAGATCTTCCAATATCACCGTTGACATAAGGGATAGACTGGTAATAAAGTTGAGTTGATAGCAAGAAGTTGCTATAGGTGGGTTTGGAGCAGTACCAGATAATATGTTTTCCCTTACATTGACAATGAGTTAACTAGCTCTGGGGAGTATGAGTAATTCAAGCTACGACTTATGAGTCAAGAAGGTTTTATCGTTAAAAAAAAAACGAACTTCAGGGGACAATTTCGGCTATTACGAGGTTATAGAATTTTTTTTTTTTTTTATCAATTGACTAATGCTTTAGCATCCAGGGACTTTAAAACCTCGTTTTCAGAGGGAATTTTAGACTCATCTGCAGCAGGGTCTAAGCAATGATATATGATTGTTTTAAGACTGAGGAATAATATGAGGATTGGCTAAAGTAAGTTTTATAGCCCATGGCAGTATAGAGCCTCATGATGAGTTTTTGCTGAATGTGAGACTTAATTAGACATAGTTATTCTCAGACATGTAGATCCTAAGAAAGACATCACAGTCGGCGCTTCTAGAGTAGAAGCAGTTTTCATTTGACTAGATTTGTACTGGTACATATCTTCAGATGACACATTATATAGCATGACCAGTTTCTTCACTGCTCGTATGAAGTTTTCCCTGTGACATGGTAGGCTCAAATATATGTTTTTAGTATATAAGACTTTCTTAACTTCATGACCGTTTTCACAGTTCTCAACTCGGACGTGTAGAAATGTTGCTGATTTTCAACATCTCAAGTTTCATAGTTATTTATGGAAGGGGTTGTTACACCACTTTTGGTACTAGTTTTAGCTATGTCAAACGATGACCCTCGTTTTGCATCTAGTTTTTTTTATGAGTCTCCATTTAGCATTGGGTACTCGATTGGATTTTGGTAAAATTTTCACCCATAGACTGATGGCCGAATAGAATGTCTGAACCAGATATTGGGAGATATGTTCGTGCGCTTGAGCACTAGAGTTTTCAGGGAGTTGGGACTCTCACTTACATTTAATGGAATTCGCATATAATAATAGCTATCAGACTGCCACTAGCACTTCGCCATTGAGGCCCTATATGGAAGTGCAGGTCTTCAGTATGCTGGGATGAGGTTGGCAAGAGGAAGTTGCTAGGACATGAGCTAGTACAAACCACGAAGAGGGCAATGTAGAAGATCAGGGCTCGTATGCAAACAACTCAAAGCAGACAGAAGAGCTATGCTGATTTGAGACGTAAGGACTTGGGATTTGTGACTGATGATAAACTGTTCTTAAAGGTGACACCTATGAAAGGTATTCTGAGGTTTGGCAGGAAAGGGAAGTTGAGTCCGAGGTTCATTAGGCCTTTCGAGGTCTTAGAGCAAATTGGCCCCGTAGCTTATCGATTAGCATTACCTCCAGCACTGTCTTCATTTCATAATGTCTTCCATGCTTCGATGCTGAGAAAGTATGTGACAGATCCGTTCTATATAGTGAATTTTGAGCCTTTTCAGTTGAATGACAACTTGAGCTACGAGAAGAAGCCTGTAGAAATTCTTGCCATCAAGGTAAAGACATTGCACCATAGGGAGATAACTTTTGTAAAAGTGTTATGGCAGAGTCGTCAGTTCAAGGAAGCCACCTGGGAGCGAGAGGATGAGATGAGAACTTAGTACCCAGAGCTGTTCCAGTAGTAACTTTTGAGGACGAAATTTCTGTAAGTGGGGAAAAATGTAACACCTCAAAATTTTGTTGTAGTGTAATTTCATTAATTTATATTAATTGGGAAAATTTTTGGAATTTTGGACATTTAAGAGTAATTACTGGAATTTGATTATTGAAGTTGGAAATTTATGTTGGAAATTGATGGCAGGAATTAATTCCAAATTAGAAAATGAGGGAATTTAAGAAAATAATGGGGATTAGGAGAAGAATAAAATAAATAAAATAAAATATATTATTTTATTTTATTTTTTATTCAATCCTTCCCTTTTGTTTCTTTTTTTTTCTTTTTTTTCTTCTCATTTTCTTTCCCTTTCTCCCCCTTTCTTTCTAACAGCCCACCGGACCCCCCTTCCCCAACCTCCATCGCTCCACCGCCACCTCAGTCACCCAGCCTCGTCAGTCGCCAGATCTGAGTCGAAACTCTTCCCAGTCACACCATCGACCCAGCCTCCGCACCTGCTTTGCCTTTGGCGCCGTTCGCCCTTCTTCGCACTGCTCGTCGCACCGGCGTTCCTCCCAGCCGCTAAAGTCGACATCGCGAGTCATAGATCTGTAGGTGCACGTCCTAGCTGTCTCAGTCCAGATCCAGCCACTTGCCCTCTACCTTCGTGTCGGGACTCCGCCTGGAAAATCCAGATCTGAAGCGTCGCCTCTCCGTTTGCGACCCGGCGATCGCCTTTCTCAGTCGTGGATCCGACTCCCACCAACGATGCGCCACTCGACGACGAGCTTCAAACGCCCGCCTCTCTCCTCTCTGATGACCCACGGAATCTGTAGCTTGCCCGCTCTAGTTGCGAGTTGCTGCTTGCCTAGGTTGTGCGACTCCACTCTGACACCACCGTCAACCAGGATGTCGTCGCCACTCGCTGGATCTACTAGTTTGGGTGAGTTTTGTTGGGAATTTGAGGATTTTTGGTTCAAGTTTTGAATAACCAACCAATTATGGGCCTAATTACTGGATTAATTGTGATTTTGGATTTTAGAAACAAAGTTTGGAGGCATTTTAAAGTCTTTTGGGTGCTACCGACAAGATTATGAGTTCCGTCAATTTTGGTAAGTTTTGGGTGAGTCGTTGGTTTGGTTCCCTTTTTGATTAAGGGTAATTGTTGAAAATTTAGTTATTATACTTTGGTTTTGATTTAAGTTCAGTTTGGACAAATAAATAGAACTTTGGAACTGGCCTCGAACCAAGCCGCGACTTCGGTAAGTTAAATTTGTGGTCATTTGATTTAATTTGGTTAATTGGATTTAGACCCCAAGGATGAGTTTAAAACTTTAGATTTATTATTTTTGGACTAAGGGTGCTAAATTAATATTTGTAATGTATGTTATAGGGTGGATTCAAAGTCTTCCAAGAGTTGTAAGAAAGTTAATTACTTGGGTTAAATCCAGAATCCTGATTTGTTTACATACACACCTAAGTACTTGTTTTCATATGTCGATGTCTGACCTTGAGGTTAATAATACAAGCACTATGTCAGTTGAGCTATGCTCATGTTGGCAATTAAACATATTTATTAATATTTAATTATTCTAAATTAATTAAGGAAGGGAGTTGTAACTCTCTTCTCTTTTCTCTCTCCTAATTGTGGAAGTGGGAAAACTGGTTGGTAACTCCTTCTTCTTGTGTACTAATTAATTTCTATAATACATATTTTAAGTTAGTATATATAATACGTATCTTCAACCTATCTATGTTTTAGTTTTTTAGAAATTAGCATATCGCTGTATCGTATCCTATCTGTATCATGTATCCATATCTGTGTCTGTGCTTCTTAGATACCAAGGTTTCCTTGCGGTGGTGCCCAATTGGCCAATTTTATTTTGGTTCGTAAATTTCACAGAGGAGGAATTCGTGAAGATTGTCTTCAAAAGTGAGGTTTATTATAACCCTAATTTATTTTTAGCATGCTATATGTTTGTTTAAATTTAAATGCATAATTTTTTCTTTTTCTCTGTAAAATTTTTTCAATTTTGAATAATTGGGATTTGGGAGATCCGCTTCCGCTCAAAGGTCGTAGATCTTTTAGGATCTAAGGCATGTCAAAACTAAGCAAAAATGTAAATCAAGACCGTTCAATGAACCCCAATATAGGTTGAACCAAAATTCAAATTCTTTACTTGAACTTCAGAAACTAAAAGGACTAACCTATAAAATCAAGGTCTACATGGAGCACCATAAGAGAATCTATAGGTTCGAATGGTGCACCACAAGAGAATAATCCAGAAAATCAAGAACTAACCTAGAGGACAACAGTTAAACGGATGAAGAATTCTCATGCCAAATGTATGTCAAATTCAAAAGGAAAGTTATGGGCCTTTTTATTGTAAATCTCTTCCAGAAAAAAAAAAAAAAAGAAACAAAGACTTACCTGAATTGTGCAACAATGAAAGTGCAGCAATCCACCAGTCATGGGCTCGATAGCAGCATCGGACGACTGATGACATGGTGCCATGGGTGGATGGCGTGGTGTTGTGGGTGTTGTCGTGGGTGAAGTGAGGGATGGTGTGGTGCAAAGAGAAAAAAGAGAGAAAACAAGAGGGAGAAGAAAAGGGGGATGACATGGTACAAAGGAGAAAAAAAAGAAGAGGGAGAAGAAAAAGGTGAAGAAGAAGAGGGAGAAGAAAAAGGGGAAGAAGAAGAGGGAAAAGATAGGGTTTTAATTCACCATCTCTCGACGCTTTAAATAGTGTTGGAAAAACTAGTTCTCCTGACAGTAGTTTTAACTTTCGTCGGGAGATCCTTTAATTAATTTTTTTTTTCAATTTTTGTTTTAATCTCGACGTCTCATCTGTACCATCCGGATAAGTATTATCTCCCAACGTTGCAATCATAGCATCGAAAAAGGTCATCAAATTTTTTTGCCAACATTTTTTATATCGACGGTCCAAAAAAGGGCATTGGGAGAACATATTTTTCCCAACACTGTTAAAATTGTCATAAAAAAAAACTTTCGTCAGAAAAAGTCAAATTTCTTGTAGTGAATGAGAATTTATGCCCAAAGTGAATAATATCAAACCATTATGAAGATATGTGAAGGTCCGTAGTTCTTTACAAAATGTTACATCTTTTTTTAAGTACTATGTAACTGTTTCATAAAAAAAATTAAAACATATCAACCTGCCTTTTTCAAGATCCAATTAAATGGATTGGTTCATTAGTGCAACAATTTGCAGTTTCTTGATGAAAATCATCTTTTTTCTTCTGATTTCATCATCTTCCTGAGAGCCTTGTATTTTCTACTAGTTTTGACAAAAGTGATTCATAATTTTTATCGAAACCTATATTTAGCAGCCTAATATTAATTTATTCTTATCCTTCTAGGGAAAAGAAGTAAGAAAGAGTATTGAAGTATTGATATGATAAATTAAATTTACTATAAACTATCACCTTAAGTTTTTGGATTGATTGATATTTTAAGAAGAAATGACATCACTGACACTATTAAAGGTACAAAAGTTCCTATTTTTATAAAGATTGAGCTAAGAAATCTAAAATATAAGTCAGTACTTTTGAAATTGAAAAAGGAATTTGATAAATGAGTTTATCATAACAATGAAAAGAAAAAAAAATGTGAATGAGAAAGTTCAAAGTTCTACAGTAATATATATGATCGTTAACAAGAGCTTAGCTCAACTGATCTGTATATGCTTAGCACTAAGAGGTTTGTGGTTCAAATCCGGGAAAATTAAAAGGATATTGTACTTTTAGAAACTATTTAGGAAAATATTGTTGTTTTCAAACTATTTATAAAATATTGTTGTTTTAAATAAGTCAGGGTTGAAAATTCGACCTAGATAGGTCGAATTTTGAACCCTCGACCTTCCTTTTTTTTTTTTTTAGGAAAATGTTGTTGTTTTCAAACGGATTTTGTCATCTCAGCAAGTCTGACTAAATAACGAGCTAATGAATCCCCTTCTTTTTGCCACTGAACTTCCCAATCAAATTCGAGAGCGAGATTATGAGAGACAGCGAGAGCAGCGAGAGTTTGAGAGAGCGAGAGCGAGAGCGAGAGCAAGAGCGAGAGTTTGATAAAGAGCGAGAATACCGTACAAATTTCCTTTTTTTTTTCCTTTTTAATTATTACACATTCCACCTTCTTCTTTCTAACCCTTTTTTTTTAATTTTCCATTTTATAAAAAAAATTCTAAAAATATTTATTATTTTATTTAAACTCTAAAAAGAATAAATTAAAAAAATAATAACTCATAAAAATAAAAAAATATAAATTAAATATCTCATTTATATAAAAATAATTACAAAAATCAATGTGTCCCACAAGGCGGACGTCGTCGATTTCGAGCTGGTTGTCGTCGTCGACTTCGAACTTGAGGTTGCTCGGGTTCTTCTTGATGTTGCTCTGGTACCTCTGCAGGCGCTTCATAATATAAATATTCATTATGCTCTCCACGATCCCGACCATGTCCATGCACGTATGAAGACGAAGGACCAGCCTCTGAGTCATATTGTCTTGAACCAAATGTTGGCATCATCATCATCGGACTAACATAATCAGTTTGACTCTACGTCTGCGTCATAGGGGGCAACTCTTCCACATTATTTGCAACCTCATCAAACTGATCCTCTTCCCGAACAGGTCCTCTACGTCTACGAGCTGGTGGAGGAACAATAGGTATATCGTACATATAATGAATTTCCTCCATATAGCTTTGGTTGTCAGTACATATAGCAAGAACCTAGTTCGGATCATTCGTAACCTCACGGAGTCTACTGTTGTTCGATCTCTGTGAATTATAAAATAATTAGACAATATTTAAAATTAATTTAAATTAAAAAAATTAGATAATATTCATTCATTTACCAGATAACCCACAGCTGCTCCCGGACAAGTGACGTAGCACATTGTGATATTATTATACCAATGAATATATTCTAGAGTGACATCTGTGTCAAACTGTTCAAGAGAAACCCTCACTGCAATAAACCTTGCACGATAATGCCATCGCACTACCAAATGTGTAACTTTTTCGGACCAATCTCCAGTCCTTAGCTCAATATCATGCAGTACGGGTTCAGTATTACAAGGCGATGGGATATCCTGCTGAAAACCGAATTGTCTCATCACCCTTTCAGAAAGATGTCATTCACCAATGTGAAAACATATGAGAGGACTCATCGTCCGCCATATGTTTGACCATTAGTACAAAAATTAGGCAAAGTATGCACAATAATTTTGTACGGATCCCATATAACCTGAAACACAAAATATTATATTAGAGAATATTAAAGACAAATACAATAAAAATGTGAATAAAATAATCAATTAGGTTTAGTGTAATGTACCTGTTCAAGTTGAAACAGATCAAACATGTATCTATACTGGTTGACTACATGTGTGGTTGTCCTAGTCACACAAATTTTGTCTTTCCACCTAAATTTTTAAATTGATAATTTAGAATTTAAATTAACTAGATCAGTGATATAAAAATTGAATTGAATTAAAACAACATACCGAGAACCGTAGGCTCGTCCAACTAATTAAGTATCATTAACATGATGTAGTTGTGGAGCCATTGTTGGAAATCGCACCCAAGCCCATAGTTGCAAAAGTATGAGAGGCCCAGCTATCTCTCGAAATTTAGGTCTTGTTCTTTGCATAGTTGTCTATACAACCATGCCAAGCATGCTCCACCCCACGAATACCGCCCCGCATCATAGAGGTTAGTTAACAGTGGCAGGAACATCAAGTGAACAAAATGACTTGATTTATCTGAAAACAGACTTCCACCCATCATTTGTAGTATATATGCTCGCGCATATCTTATGACGGTTTTCTCGTCTGCATCATATGTGAGCTCATAAAATTGTGTTCCTAACCATATTAAACATAACCTCGATCCTTTAATCCTGTCGGCAGGTGGGGTCGCACCGAGGTACAGTTGAAAAACTTCTAACTAGTCATCGTACATCACTCTGGTGACCGGCTCACCGTCAACAGGTAACCCCAACAACACTTCTATGTCTTGTAGAGTGATACTGCTCTCTCTAATAGACATATGGAATGTATGCGTCTCGGGCCTCCATCTCTCGTCCAAGGTTGTGATCAGATGCCAGTCCAACGGAATAAATCCTGCCTCTCGACGTCTGCAAGATATTTCTCCAGTAGTACGATGTCGTCATACAACATATGATCGATGAATGGACTGGTCGTACAAAACATCGGGATCAACAGGTCCTGGGTTTATCTTGACACTCCAATGCATCCCTTACTTCTGCTCTTCTTTTCTCGAAATAGTTCACGCATTTGAAGAATGTTATCTGAGCAAGAGCATTTATAGGCAACATTCGAGCTCCTTTGAGGACTCCATTTATGCACTCTGATAGATTTATCGTCATCCACCCATATCTGAATCCTCCATCATGTGCAAGTCCACTGCTTTAAACTAATGTTGTCAAAAAAACTTAGACAGCTCTGTTTTATTCCTTTGATATCTTCAATCGCTTTTTTGAACTTTTGAATTTGAAACTGACACCCGAAAAGTTCACGTTATCACAACGAGGGATTGGACAGAACCAGCTACTCGACAACGATGTGGATTTTGTAACCAGTTAGGACATAATCGAAGGAAGTGTCCTTCGTTACTCAACGGCTCCAGATAGTTAGGGATTGAATAATAAATAATTTTTTTTATTATATATTCATTTTATTGTATATTCAATTTTTTAATTATAATTTATTGTATATTCAATTTTTTTATAATAATCTACTGTATATTTATTTTTTATTTTATTTTTGTAATCAAAAAGTTTTACATTATATATAATCTAATATATATTTAATTTATAGTATAACAATCTAATATATTCAATTTATTATCTAATGATTATTCAATTATAGTATAATAATCTCATATATTCAATTTTATTCAATTTTATTAGTTGTTATACTATAAATTGAATTCATTCAATTTATTATCTAATGGTTATTCAATTATAGTATAATAATCTAATATATTCAATTTGTTGTCTAATGATTATTCAATTATAGTATAATAATCTAATATATTCAATTTATTGTCTAATGATTATTCAATTATAGTATAATAATTTAATATATTCAATTATAGTCTAATGATTATTCAATTATAGCATGATTATTAGCTCTTTTTTCTCTTTTTTTTTTTATATATATATTTCTATGGAAAGTTCAAATAAAGTGAAGACTCTCGCTCTCTCTTAAGATCTTGCTCTCTCCTAAGATCTTGCTCTCTCACTCTTGCTCTCTCCTAAGATCTCGCGCTCTCAGTATCGTTCTCTCCTAAGATCTCACTCTCACTCTCTCTCAATATCTCGTTCTCTCTTGTTATTTTTTCATTAATGATTACTAGCTTTCATTTCTTCTGGAACAATCACAAACACTTTTTTGATTATGAATCTACTTTTTTGTTCGTAGACAAAGCTAATTCGGAATTGTCTTTCATTCCAAGGCATAACTTGTATCCATGCGCTTCATATTCGCCTGGAGTTCGCTCCCAGAAATATAGCCATCTCCACCCCTTCACGTCAATCCCACAAGCTTCCGTCTAATTTGAAATGATAACAAAATACATAAGTTGTTAGAAGAAGCTTGAGTACACAGATACATATAGTATACCATCTCATTACTTTGTTTCCTTTATGAGGGAAAAAGAAAAATAATAAACCTGCAATCTCGAGGGTGGATGTGTGTCGAAACTTCAACCTTCGACAACCTAAGCGAGATTCGCAAGATTTTCCTTGTCGAGGGTTGAAGTTTCTACTTATGTATTGTTTCCAAGTTTTTCTTTGTTCGTCGAGTTCTCAACGTTCGACCTCCACATTAGTCGAGTTCTCAACATTCGACCTCTAACCTCGAATTCCCAAAACAACAATATTTCTCTACTAAGCTTTGAAAACAACAATATTAATATTAAAGGTCCGTTCAAATCCCCCATCTCCAATTTATACTAAAAAAGAAGTAACAATGATCTTTTGATGATGGCTTAAGAGAATTTGTAACTTTCGATTCAATGAAATTCATGAATTATATATATATTTGTTTATTGAGTAATGTGGAGGAAATTAGGTTAGGTAGTGTTTTTTTATAAAACCCCTAATTTCCTTTTTTGTTATTGGGCCTCGCACGTTGACACACAAGTAACAACACAATTTTTTTAAAATGAAAATTAACAATTTTTCATACTACCTCCACTTAATGTGTGCCATATCAACAACTTTTAAAAATAGAGTGAGACTTAATGTAGCGTCCATAAATACTTATGAAGGTAAATTTTTAATGTAAACAAGAGAAATATAGTACTTTCACTAGTATTAAAAATAATTTCCAGAAGCTACATATAAAGTGGATCAACAAAAATCAATACAAAAATGTAAAAAATTGGGGTTTAAACTGGCGGTGGTTGTTGGAACCAAATGTTAATCGTGTTGGGTTTTATGCCCTAAAACTTGTAGATAGTAAATGTTATTAATTGACCGTCATCAATAAAGAGTTATAGATGTTAATTCAATAAATATTATTGTTTGTATTCTTGTCTATTTTTCTTAATAACCCTAGTCCCAATAAACTAACATCCAAGGTTGCCTTATGAGTCTTGAACTGTATTTGGAGACATACAGGGATCAAGGTTCAAGATACAGCCTAAAGAGTCTATAGTATAGGGATAACGGTGGGTACCTTATCCTGGTCTATGGATACGACCCACTTTGTATTTGATACAAACGTAATTATCCAACGCATTCGTATAGGTGACGTGCGAGTGGGAGTGTCCTATCTAATGAGTTTGCATAATACTTGACTAGAAAATAGTAACCACTTGATGTAACTGAAAGAACCCCTGTGAAGGGGACTGCAACAGAAGTGAATCTTCCCAATTCCCAATCGTTTTTTAAAAATGTTTTTACAGCACATGCATTAGGGAAAAATAAATTATACAACAGGCCCAAAAATAAACCAGAAGGTTTAGGAAACCTTACCCTTGAAGACCTTCTTCAATAGAATTAGTCGAACACTACCAAGAAGGAGTCCTTGGTATTCTTTGGTGAGAATCTAGGAGGTGTGGGCTCTAGAGTGTTGTGGGATTGAGGGAGAATGAAGAAATTTTTTAGAGGAAAAACCTTGGGAAGCCAAAAATAATTTTACAGAGAACAATGTTCTGTGTTTATTATCTCTGTCTTTTTGCAGGTATATCAAAGAGAGACCTCCACCCCTTCTCAATGGTGGAGAGAAAAATGTGGAAATCAAATAATTAGAAAATTATTTAATAATAAAATAATTAATAAATAATTTTAATTCACAATTAAAAGTATAACAAAAATATATAATAACCAACTTACTATATATTATGCAATCATATGTTATATCATATATAACATATAACATATAGTTTATTTTCTATCTCTTATGGTATTTAATATAAATCATATTTACATTAAATTCTAATTATATGAATCTAATTCATATAATTAACATTTGAATCATATTCAAACATTTAATTCCTCTCATAAATTCTTTATATTATAATGTATCAAATACATATATAATTACATAGAATTAATTATATTATATATAATTAATTCCCTAAATTAATTTGAAGAATTCAAATTAATCTAAAACTTGATTCTCATAAAATCCAATGAGTTATCGAAGGGACCTCATGGACCTGTAGCTTGAAGCGCCAATGGTTCGTAAATAATTAATTAAACTCTTTAATTAAATTATCCACCATCTGTTAACTGTCGGTCACTCCACTAAAGTCCGACAACTGCACTTTTCACACTATAGATATATTTCCGTGTCCATTGGATATAACCAATCCACTGTACGATGACCCTTCAAAAATTGTTCATAAGTACAGTTGGGCCAAAATATTGGTGTGCCCCTGTAGTTACATCTAACTCCTTAAGTCTCATTGATTCCTGTAATGAACAATAAATATAGTCTCACTATGACTAACCCCTCTCGGGCTAGGAGAAGGTGTGGCACCACAATGTTCAAGCCCCAGAAGTAGCCCTTAAGGGAGCAATTTATCTACTTTCCCAACATTGGGGAATGAGTGAATTCCTTCTTGTATAGCTTTGTTCCCAACTACTCAATCAGATGAATCCCCAAAATGGTAGGCATGTTGAGTCAACGATCTAACTACTTTCATCCATACAAATCAAAGGACCGCCTTCATAGGCAGGAGTTCACAACTCACTCAGGATTTAGGTTGTATTACCTATGGTCGTCCCGATGAAATGGAAATCTCTATTAAGAACGGTGTTATATAATAAGACTACTCATTTTGTGGTCCAGTTCCAAATGAAATATTTGGGAAATGCTCAATATGTTCTTGGGATTCAGATTTTTCGAAATTGAAAGAACAGAACCCTAACCTATCTCAGGCATCTTATATTGACAAAATGTTATTGAGATATAATATACAAAATTTCAAAAAGGGTATGTTACCTTTTAGACATGGAATTCATCTGTCAAAGGAACAGTATCCTAAGATACCTCAAGAAATTGAGGAAATGAAAAGAATTCCATATGCATTGGCAGTTGGGAGTCTGATGTATGCTATGTTGTGTACACGTCTTGACATATGCTTTGCAGTTGGAATTGTCAGCAGATTCCAATCTAACCCAAGACACAGCCATTGGACAATTGTAAAAAACATCCTCAAGTATCTCAGGAGAACGAGGAACTATATGCTTGTGTATGGACCTAAGGATTGGATCCTTACAGGATACATTAATTCGGATTTTCAGACTGACGTAGATTCTAGAAAATCTACTTCAAGATTAGTTTTCACTCTTAACGAAGGAGGTATAATATGGAGAAGCATTAAATAAAGTTGTATAGCTAACTCCATGATGGAAACAGAATACATAGCTGCATACGAAGCAACCAAAGAAGCACTGCGGTTGCGCAAGTTCCTAACAGATTTGGAAGTAGTTCCAAATATGCACCTGCCCATTACTCTGTATTGTGACAAGAGTGGTGCAGTTGCTAATTCCAAGGAAACAAGGAGTCACAAACATGGAAAACATATCAAAAGAAAACACCATCTCATCAGAGGGATCGTACACTGAGGAGACGTGATAGTCATGCAGATAGCCTCAGAAGACAACCTTGCTGATCCTTTTACAAAGGCCCTCTCGGCTAAAGTGTTCAAGGGCCACCTGATTGGACTAGGACTATGAGCATCATAATCTAGGGCAAGAGGGATCGTACACTGAGGAGACGTGATAGTCATGCAGATAGCCTCAGAAGACAACCTTGCTGATCCTTTTACAAAGGCCCTCTCAGCTAAAGTATTCAAGGGCCACTTGGTTGGACTAGGATTACGAGCATCATAATCTAAAGTAAGTAGGAGAATGTTAGAGGGTATTTTAGATTCCCTAATTTATTGTATTATTCTCTTTATTTCTCAACATTGTAAACGTTATATATTTATATGTTTTTCTCATTAGAGTGTTAGTCCAAGTGGAAGATTTTGGGAATTTCCTAAACTCGCAATTCGTAAATGTTGTTAACATATTCTATTTATCAATAAAAATGTTGTTGAGTATTTTATTTAATTATTATTGATATTGCATTCTTTTATGAAAATCCAATAAACAAATCCATGGCTATAACATAAATACTTTAACTTTATGTGGCGACATAAAAGATGATCAAGTTTTAGTATGTAGCCAAAATGGTCTATAAGTATACGGATGAGATTGGGTACCTCATTCTGGTGACACTATTGGATGTGGCCCATTTTGTATACTGATATAAATGATGTGATCTAAAAATCATTCATGTGGAGACATGTGAGTGGAGACATCCTGTGTAATGAGTTTACATAAGACTGGACCTCAAAATAGTCATTTTTCTTTATAACAACCATTTACTGTTAAAATTGACTATCTCAAACTTAGTGACGTAGGGTATCTCAAACTCATGACCTAGGGTAACTCGATCTTAATCCTAAACTAACTGTGAACTCCTGTTTATTCGAAATTATCCTTTGATTTGCATAAGTGAGAGTAGTCCAACAACACTGCTCAATAAGTCTCCCATTTTGGGGATAGGATCAGATAGATAGCTGGGGACATAGCTTTGCAATATGGAATTCGCTTCTACCCAATTTAGGGTTAGCAAATGGGTTACTATCTTAAGCGTTGATGCCTTGTCTTAAACAACGGAGCCCGTCCTCTCATGGAAGAGAGAGTTATGATTTATAAGTTGGATTATAAATCAATTTTTCAATGGAGGATCAGTGGGAGCTTAAGAAGCAAGATGTATTTATAGGGGTAAAATGGTAATCTTTGACCCAGCTGTAAATACGAACGACCTGTAAAGAATTGACTTATCGATTATGGTTAAAATGGACGAAAATATATTTACAATGAGAAGAGTGCAACTATCGAGTTATAGTGGAATGTCTTGGTAGTTAACGAATAGTGTTTAATTTATTTTAAGGAGTATAACCAATTAATTGCAAATCGTTGGAGCTCATGATCTGTAGGTCCATAAGGTCCCTCTACTAGCTCGTAATTTGGATTAGTAAATTGAGTAATCTTGATGAGATTTGAAATTATGGTTTAGAATTTGAAATGTTCAAATTCAATTAGGGTTTCTATTAATTGTATTCAATACAAGTGAAATATTTAATTTTATTAAAATTAAACAAATTTGGAGAATAATTAATGTTTAAATTATAATTTAAATATTACTTATATGAAATTAAATTCATTGTAGTGAAATTGGTATTTTATTAATTTAATATTAGATATTAAATTAACAAAATTGATTAAAAGGTTTAATTAACTAGTTTTATTTAAATTAATTAATTGAATTAATTTTTATAAAACTAATAAACAAATAAATTAGTTTATTTGTAAATTGATTTTAAAAATCAATTTTGAAAACACAAAATAGAAATTTCCAAAAGTTGGAAATCTCCACTATGGGTGCAAGCACTTTATTCATCCAATTCCACTCAATTCATGAAGAAGGAGTTGGTCTTCATGCAAGCTTTGAGATTGCATGATGAAAGCTTTATAAATTAGAGTGTTGGGCTGAATCATGAGCAAGCATTTAGAACTCCTACAAGAATTCTACAAAATTCGAAACCCTCTCGAAACCCTCTTCATTCTTAATCAAAACCAGCTCAATTTAGTATTTCCATCACACATTCCTTGCAAGAGAATAGTAGAGAAGATCTTCGTGGTGGTCTACTGGTAGATTGAAGCATCTTTTTATAGAGCTCAGTTGGTTGTGAAGAAGTTTCATCAAAGGTATTGTGTTCAACAAACCCTCTTATGTATTAGTTATTCTAAAGTATGTTTTAAACTCAAATTAAGTGTGATTAGAGTGCTTATTGATTCTGATTTTCTTCGTTGTATGTTAATTTACTCCTTCAATTGGTATCAGAGCATGATTTAAGCACTCAATTATTGTTAATTTGAGTTTGATGGGTGTTTTTCATAAACTGTATGAAAATGGTGAATGCTCTTTAATGGATATGCCAATGCAAAAGTGATATGTGATGTCTTAATCACGCTAACAGATGATATATGCGATGTTACAGAGTTTGTTGTAAAATACCAATTGATGCGTTCAGATAGTTTTATGTGTGTCAGAAGTTTTCTTGCGATGAAACCAAGTATAATTCCACCGCGAGTTTCTCAGAATGATTCGAGGTCGAACATGGGGATTTGCGATGTTTGTGCAACAATGAGGTGATATATGCGATCGTAAACAAATTATGATTGTGAAGTGCTAGAGAGTAAAATGCGATGGTAAATGAACAAATAGATAACAAATAAAGTTGAAATTATGCAAGGTTGCGTGAGTGAATGTGATGGCAAGTCTTGTGGATAGAAATGCATAGTGAAACGGGTTAGGGGAAAAGATTATTGCAAGTTTGTCAATCCTGTTAAGGGTGCAACTAAGGTTCCGTCTTCCCTTGGCTTACACTTCTCGGTGATCGCCTGTGTCACCATATTTCAATGATGATCAAGGATGGACGTTTCCAAACGTAAGGTTGTTTCCATCTCTAGAAATACTTCTTGATTTAGTTACGTATTCTATCAACCTTCTTTCGAGAGGTGGATTAACATCTTCACTTCTGCTCTCGCAGGTAAAGATGTCATTGAGCATACGTTAAATAAACTTAGCTGACATCTTCAACATGGATTGACTCACTCATTCAATCATTCCCCTACATCCTAGAAGTTTTGTGACTCATGGTCAAAGAAATGAAGCATGAATGCTTAATGGTGAACAGAGAGATGAAGATGAACATGGTAGTGATATTAATTTGTAAAGATAAAGCGTTTGTTACAAAGATATGAATGATAGACAAAAAATGAACAACAATGATGAACAAAAAGTAAGAATAGTCGAGAGCTGCGTGTAAATGTCTTGGCACGGATCCCGATCGGAGCTGTTTACTTGCTAGTGCGTTGGATGAGTGGATGAATGAGGTGGAGAACTTCCTTCTTAGGAGAGTTCTTGGGAGAAGAGTGTTCCTTGCACAGAACTTCTTTTTGCTATTTTCCCTCTTCTTTTTTGTCTCTTTTCCGCGTCTTCTCCTTATGCTGAGTGTTGTTATTTATAGATTTTAGCACCTCTTGCCTCAGTCGTCTCGCTCTGAAAAGTTAGTTTTTCTTGTCGCGGTTGGTGGGAATGTCCGCTTTGTTCCATGTTCCATTTGTCAGGCTATACATCAGAAAAAAGTTGTACGATTTCAAAAATCCCCGAGAATACGTTGATCTTTTTGTCCATGAGCAATCGTTGCATGCAGTGATACCTGCTACCTGCAAAACAAAGGTTTGGACATTCTTTTTGCCCTCGCAATGCGGTCAGCGGGTGTGTTTGCGATACTTTTACAATCTTCACGTTTCTAAGCCAATTTTACTACGTTCGACATAACTTTTCCTTCCTATTGCCACATATTCTAAGTAAGGCGATATAAATAACTTGTATTTCTACAAGTTATCAGTGAACTGATATGGTTTTTTATGAGTTTTGACATTTAAATCTTTTCAATTATGTTGTAACTCTTGTAATTGGCTCTTGTTTGATGGGCCTTAATGTGTGTTTAAGTATCTGTAATTCGTTTTGAGTCATTAGAGTTATAATTAGGATGTAATTGAAGAAAGAAATGAAGAAGGTCGAGCAGCAGGAACTGAAAATTCAAATTATTGTCATACACTCAATGCTCAAAGGAATACTTGATGACATACTCGATGGTATTTCATGAAATACTCTATGCATGATTCCATACTCGATGGTGCTCGATGCATTTACTCAATGATATTTCATGAAATACTCGATGCACAATGCCATACTCGATAGTACTCGATGTGTTTACTTGATGATATTTCATAAAATACTCGTTGCTCGATGCATGATGCCTTACTTGATGGTCGATAGTGTTTACTCGATGTTCGATGATGCTTGATGCCATACTTGATGCACACTAGCATACTCGATACTGGGTGGTATGCTTGACGGTATTCATTGTCTGAATCTTATCGATGGGTTTTTCCCGGTTTAGCCCATTTTTCACATTGGAGGCCCGATTCAAGGTGGTTCGAGCAGTCCAGAAGATCTTTAAAGCTGGTTTTTGCTGTAGATTTGTAGGTCCATAAGGTCCCTCTACTAACTCATATTTTGGATTAGTAAATTGAGTAGAAATTTGAAATTAGGGTTTAGAATTTGAAATGTTCAAATTCAATTAGGGTTTCTATTAATTGTATTCAATACAATTGAAATGTTTAATTTTTATAAAATTAAACAAATTTGGAGAATCAATTAATGTTTAAATTATGAAATTAAATTCATTGTATTGAAATTGGTATTTTATTAATTTAATTAGATATTAAATTAACAAAATTAATTAATTAGTTTTATTTAAAATTAATTAATTGAATTAATTTTTTTTATAAAACTAATAAACAAATAAATTAGTTTATTTGTAAATTGATTTTAGAAATCAATTTTGAAAACACAAAATAGAAATCTCCACTATGGGTGCAAGCACCTTATTCATCCAATTCCACTCAATTCATGAAGGAGTGACCTTCATGTAAGCTTTGAGATTACATGATGAAAGCTTTATAAATTAGAGTGGGGTGAATCATGAGCAAGCATTTAGAACTCCTACAAGAATTTTGTAAAATTTGAAACCCTCTCGAAATCCTCAAGGAGAGGCGATATGTCACTCTGGTCTAACATGCATCATGCTTAATTTATAAAATCTCATAGGAGGTCCGTGATATAGTACATAATGCAATATGCTCATAATCCACATCAATTTTATGCATTAAATGAGTAACACAAAGTCCAATTGACGCTACCAATAATTCAATAAATAACATGGAAATTCTGAACTAGGGCACCTAGCACGAAAGCATTAAGCTCAAATACAGACAAAATAATCCCCTTCTTGGCTTGGAAATCTTGGATCAAGGTCCCCAATGCAAAATACAACATTAAATTTCACTTTTGGGACAAATTCCAGAACACACAAAATTTGTTCTCACAATCTCCAAATAACTTATCCAAATCTTGCCAAAATTACCCTTAAAAGTAAGAATCAGAATCTCCAAATTTCAGCAATTATTGACAGAATGGTTTCGAAACCTTACTACTTACCTAGAACGTGCCAAAATGCTTCAAATCTTGTTAGGCGATCTTAAACACCTTGGAATTCAATCAAAATCCAAATGATCCGGCGAGCAAAGGAGGCTGACGGCGCACAGACTGACGGTGGCTAGACAGCATGGACGATGGCCTGACGCGGTGGGACACTCCACAACGACTTGCAAGAACGGCGATAGGTGGCGCGACGTCCACGGATTGGAGCGACGACGACCTTTATCATGCGTACGACTGGAATCTGACGTGAACGGCGAAGGCTAACGGTAGTTGGGCGACAGCTAGGTGAGCAAATGAAGAGGGAGGGAGAGATCCAGCGGTGGCGGCCCTCGACTGACCGAGAAGAAAAATGCGAAGGGGGAAGGATTTTTTTTTTTTCTTTACTTTTCATGCTTACTGAGATAACTCACGTTCTAGCCACCGCCTGTCTGTGTGCCGTCAATCTCCTTTGCTCGCTGGATCATTTGGATTTTGATTGCATTCCAAGGTGTTTAAGGTCATGACCTAACAAGATTTGAAGCGTTTTGGCAAGTAAGGTTTCGAAACCATTCGATGCCTTTTTTTTTCTGCGCAACCCGTCCTTTTTCTCTCTCCAAAACAAATGATCAAAACCAAATCTCATTTAATTCCTTTTAAAATTCCAACTACTAACACTTATCACTTAAATTAAATTCCAGGATCCATTTAAAATCCAAAAATTCAAATCATCTCCGAAATAAAACTGAACCAATCAAAATCATTCCATTACCTAAAGTTTGGCCTCGAAATTTTAAAATTAAAGGAAATAAAAATTCAATAGTTTTAGAAAACTAATTTAAATTTAGATAGATCTTGGGATGTTACAATATACATTACTCCGAACTAAAATTTAGGTAATCAAATCATAAAAATAATTTAAAATCATATTAACTTTAGAAAAAGATGTACCAAAGTTTGTCTTTTCTTATTTGTTTTCTGTTTTCCAAAATTAACTCTAAAATGATTTTCAAACCTCGAACTACATATTACACAAATATAAAATATTTAAAAAAATTTCACTCTAAGTGATAAGACTCTAGATACTACAGTCAATGTCATGCAAATGGTGGGCGTTAACTGTTGTTTATTGCAATACCTTGTTACCTATTTTAAGTTGGGTGATTCTGGAGGGAAAAATTAAAATAATATGGTAGTTTTGAAAACAATTTATAAAAATATTGTACTTTTAAAATTATTTAGAAAAATTAATTTTTTTAATAGGTCGAGGGTTGAAAATTCGACCTACCTAAGTCGAATTTTCAACACTCGACTTTTACCCTTTTTTTATTTTTTAATAATTTAAACATCGAATGTTGAAAATTCGACCCACCTAGGTCGAATTTTCAACATTCGACCTTTATTTTTTTAAAATTTTTCATTTTATAAAAACAATTTCTAAATTTTTTTTATTTTATTATTTTATTTAAACTCTAAAATGAATAATAAAAAAAATAATATCTCATAAAAATAAAAAAAGTGTAAATTAAAATATTTCATTTATATAAAAATAATTACAAAAATCAATGTGTCCCACAAGGCGGATATCATCGATTTTGAGCTGATTGTCGTCGTCAACTTCGAATTTGAGGTTGCTCTAGTTCTTCCTGGTGTTGCTCTGGTTCTTCTTGATGTTGCTTTGGTACCTCTGCATGCGCTTCATGATATAAATATTCATTATGCTCTCCACGATCTCAACCACGTCCATGCACGTATGAAGACGAAAGACCAGCTTCTAAGTCATAATGTCCTAAACCAAATGCTGACATCATCATCATCGGACTAAGATAATCAGTTTGACTCTGCGTCTGCATCACAGGGGTAACTCTTCCACATTATGGGCAACCTCATCAAACTCTTCCTCTTCCCGTACAGGTCCTCTACGTCTAGGAGCTGGTGGAGGAACAATAGGTATATCGTACATATAATGTATCTCCTCCATATAGCTTTGGTTGTCACTACATATAGCAAGAACCTAGTTCGGATCATTCGCAACATCACGAAGTCTACTGTTGTTCGATCTCTGTGAATTATAAGACAATTAGATATTATTTAAAATAAAATAAAATTAAAAATAATTAGATAATATTNAATAAAATAAAATTAAAAATAATTAGATAATATTCATTCATTTACCAGATGACCCATAGCTGCTCCCGAACGAGTGACATCCCTGTCAAAATGTTCAATAGAAACCCCCACTGCAATAAACCTTGCATGATAGTGTCATCGTACTACCAAATGTGCAACTTTTTCAGACTAATTTACAGTTCTTAAGTCGATATCATGCTATTACAAGGCGATGGGACATCCTGCTGAAAACTGAATTATCTCATCACCCTGTCAGGAAGATGTCACTCACCAATGTGAAAACATATGAGAGGACTCATCGTCTGCCATATGTTTTGACCATTCGTACAGAAATTGGGCAAAGTATGCATAATAATTTTGTACGACTCCCAAATAACCTGAAACAAAAAATATTATATTGGAGAATATTAAAGATAAATACAATAAAAATGTGTATAAAATAATCAATTAGGTTCAGTGTAATGTACCTGATCAGGTTGAAGTAGATCAAACATGTATCTGTACTAGCTGACTACATGTGTGGCTGTCTTAGTCACACAAAATTTGTCTCTCCACCTAATTTTTTAAATTGATAATTTAGAATCTAAATTAACTAGATCAGTGAAATAAAAATTAAATTGAATTAAAATAACATATCGAGAACCGTAGGCTCGTCCAGCTACTAAGCGTCATTAACATGTTGTAGCTGTGGAGCCATTGTTGGAAATTGCTCCTAAGCCCATAATTACAAAAGTATGAGAGGCTCAGCTATCTCTCGAACCTTAGATCTTGTTGCTTTGTATAGTTGTCTATAAAACTATGCCAAACATGCTCCACCCCACGAATTCCGCCCCGCATCATAGAGGTTAGCTAATAGTGGCAGGAACATCAAGTAAACAAAATGACTTGATTTGTCGGAAAACAGACTTCCACCCATCATTTGTAGTATATATGCTCGCGCATATCTTATCACGGTTTCCTCGTCTACATCATCTGCGAGCTCACGGAATTGTGTTCCTAACCATATCAAACTTAACCTCGATCCTTTAATTTTGTCGGCAGGTGGGGTCACACCGAGGTACAGTTGACAAACTTATGACTAGTCATCGTATATCACTCCGGTGACTGGCTCACTGTCAACAGGTAACCCCAACAATACTTCTATGTCTTGTAGAGTGATAGTGCACTCTCCAACAGATATATGAAATGTATACATCTCAGACCTCCATCTCTCGACCAAGGCTGTGATCAGATGCTAGTCCAACTGAATAAATCTCAATCTGGCAATCCCATAGAATCCAGATGTGTGCAGTAGCAGTAGTATTCGAGGGTGGAGTGGGATAGTGCGCTGGAGAACTATCTCTCAACGCTTGCAAGATATTTCTGCAGTAGTATGATCTCGCCATACAACAGATGATCGATGAATGGATTGGTCATACAAAACATTCTGGTCCTGGGTTTAGCCATGATCTGAAAGAAAAAAAATATTTATTTCTCAATTAAAAAAATATTTATTTCTCAATTAGAAGAATAATGTACAACTTAATTAACTTAATTAAATAATGTACAACTTAATTAAAAAAAATAATGTACAACTTAATTAAAAGAATAATGTACAACTTTATAAATTATAATAAAAAAAAATTGAATATATAATAAAAGTATCTATATTAATTAAATATACATGATAAAAGGATTATTTATTTCTCAATTAAATAATGTACAACTTAATTAAAAGAATAATGCACAACTTTATAGATTACACTAAAAAAATTGAATATACAATAAAAGTGTCTACACTTAATTAAATATACATGATAAAAAAAATATTTATTTCTCAATTAAAAGAATAATGTATAACTTTATAGATTACAATAAAAAAAAATTGAATATACAATAAATTATTATAAAAAAATTTGAATATACAATAAATTATAATAAAAAATTGAATATATAATGAAAAAAATATTTATTTCTCAATCCCTAACTATCTGGAGCCCGTCTTAGTAACGAAGGATACTTCCTTCGATTATGGCCTAACTAATTACAAAATCCACATCATTGTCGAGTGACTGGTTCTGTCCAATCTATCTCGTAATGATAACCTGAACTTTTTGGTCTACCAGGTTTTTTCAACAATGATGGATCAGGATGTAAGACAGGTATATTAGGGTACGTGATCCAGTAATCTTCATGCGGTACAGGTTGAAATTGAGGAGAGTAACATTCAGCATACATTGACAATTTATAGTAGTCATCCATCATGTGCTTAAGTCCATTGCTCTAAACTAATGTTGTAAAAAAAACTCAAACAGCTCCGATTTATTCCTTTGATATCTTCAATTGCTTTATTGAACTTCCGAATTTGAAACTGACACTCGACACGATAAACATAATTTTTCAATATATTAAATCTGTACTTTTTATTAAAGTTGCTGACGATATGTCGTAAGCAGAAATGATAGGGATATTTTGGTCTCGTCCAACCATTTGCTGGATTGTTCACTGATGCAATTATGCCAACATGTCGAACTGAAATTAAACACACCTTCGTGTGTTACAATTTCTCTCAGGTGTTTCAAGAACCATCCCCATGAATGGGATAGGACAAGACGCTGACACGCTGTAGAGATTCGAATTCGTTTTAAAGGAGGTCGACGATTCAAACCACTCTGACGCGCGCTGCAGAGATTCGGATTCTTAGCTAAACGATCGTGTAGGAGTTTGTAGACGATCTTGTAGTGAGGAAAGAGAGCTCTTGAGAGGCCATTGTAGCGTGCCACTCATCGTGTACTTCCACTATGCAATCGTGTAGTAAAGTTTAGCGATCGTGTAGTATTTGGTATACGATCATATAGTAAAAAGTAGGCGATCGTATAGGTTTTGAGAAGGCGATCATCTAATTGTAATAGCTAAGTGATCGTGTAGGAGTTTGTGGGAAATCGTGTAGTAAGGAAAGAGAGCTCTCGAGAGGCCATCATAGCATGTCGTTCATTGTGTATTTCCACTATTTGATCGTGTAGTAAAGCTTAGCGATCGTCTACAATTTGGTATGTGATCGTATAGTAAAAGTAGGCGATCGTATGGGTTTTGAGAAAGCAATCTTCTAATTGTAATAGCTAAGCGATCGTGTAGAAGTTTGTGGACGATCGTGTAGTGAGGAAAGAGAGCTCTTGAGAGGCCATCGCAGCGTGCCGCTCATCGTGTACTTCCACTATGGGATCGTGTAGTAAAGCTTAGTGATCGTGTAGCATTTGGTATACGATCGTATAGTAAAAGGTAGGCGATCGTATAGGTTTTGAGAAGGCGATCGTCTAATTGTAATAGCTAAGCGATCATGTGGGAGTTTGTGGACGATCGTGTAGTGAAGAAAGAGAACTCTCAAGAGGCCATCGCAGCATGCCACTCATCGTAAACTTCCTCTATGCGATCGTGTAGTAAAGCTTAGCGATCGTATAGCATTTGGTGTACAATCGTCTAGTAAAAGGTAGGCGATCGTATAGGTTTTGAGAAGGCGATCGTCTAATTGTAATAGCTAAGCGATCGTATAGGAGTTTGTGGGTGATCGTGTAGTAGGGAAAGAGAGCTCTCGAGAGGCCATCGCAGCGTGCCGCTCATCATATACTTCCACTATGCGATCGTGTAGTAAAGCTTATCGATCATATAGCATTTGGTATACGATCGTATAGGTTTTGAGAAGGCGATCGTGTATTGTAATAGTAAGCAATCGCGTAGGAGTTTGTGGACGATCGTGTAGTAGGGAAAGAGAGCTCTCGAGAGGCCATCGTAGCGTGCCGCTCATCGTGTACTTCCACTATGCGATCGTGTAGTAAAGCTTAGCGATCGTATAGCATTTAGTATACGATGTCTAGTAAAAGGTAGGCGATCGTATAGGTTTTTGAAAAGGCGATCGTCTAATTGTAATAGCTAAGCGATCGTGTAGTAAGGAAAGAGAGCTCTATCGGAGAGCCATCGCAGCGTGTCGCTCATCGTGTACTTCCACTAGACGAGCGTGTAGTATAACTCAGCGATCGTGTAGCACTTGGTACACGATCGTATAGTAAAAGGTAGGCGATCGTATAGGTTTTGAGAAGCCATCGTTTATTTGTAATAGCTAAGCGATTCGATATGGAGAGTTTGTGAGCGATCATGTAGTGAAGGAAAGAGAGCTCTCGAGAGGCCATCGTAGCGTGCCGCTCATCGTGTACTTCCACTATGCGATCGTGTAGTAAAGCTTAGCGATCGTATAGCATTTGGTATACAATCGTATATTAAAAGGTAGGCGGTTGTATAGGTTTTGAGAAGGCGATCGTCTAATTGTAATGGCTAAGTGATTGTGTAGAAGTTTGTGGGCGATCGTGTAGGAGTTTGTAGGCAATCGTGTAGTGAGGAAAGAGAGCTCTCGAGAGGCCATCGCAGCGTGCCGCTTATTGTGTACTTCCACTAGGCGAGCGTGTAGTATAACTCAACGATCGTAGTAAAGCTTAGCGATCGTGTAACACTTGGTACACGATCGTATAGTAAAAGGTAGGCGATCGTATAGATTTTGAGAAGGCGATCGTCTAATTGTAATAGCTAAGCGATCGTGTAGTAGGGAAAGAGAGCTGTCAAGAGGCCATCGCAACGTGCCGCTCATCGTGTATTTCCACTAGGTGATCGTGTAGTATAGCTTAGCGATTGTGTAGTAAAGCTTAGCGATCGTGTAGCGCTTGGTACACGATCGTATAATAAAAGGTAGGTGATCTTATAGGTTTTGAGAAGGCGATTGTCTAATTGTAATAGCTAAGCAATCGTGTAGGAGTTTGTGGACGTTCGTGTAGTGAGGAAAGAGAGATCTCGAGAGGCCATCGCAGCATGCCACTCATCGTGTACTTCCATTAGGCGAGTGTGTAGTATCTCAGCGATCGTGTAGTAAAGATTAGCGATCGTGTAGCACTTGGTACACGATTGTATAGTAAAAGGTAGGCGATCGTATAGATGTTGAGAAGGTGATCGTCTAATTTTAATAGCTAAGCAATCATGTAGGAATTTGTGGGCGATCGTGTAATGAAGAAAGAGAGCTCTCGAGAGTAGGAGTTCGGAAGACNAATTTTAATAGCTAAGCAATCATGTAGGAATTTGTGGGCGATCGTGTAATGAAGAAAGAGAGCTCTCGAGAGTAGGAGTTCGGAAGACGCTGTCACAGAGAGGCCATCGCAGCGTGCTGCTCATCGTCTACTTCCCTAGGCGATCGTGTAGCATTTGGTATATGATCGTATAGTAAAAGGTATGCGATCATATAGGTTCTGAGAAGGCGATCGTGTAATAGTAATAGTTAAGCGATCGTGTAGGAGTTTGTATCCGATCGCAGAGGATTTAGTAAGTGATCGTTTAGTCATACTGAGCGATCATGGAGAGATTGTAAACGATTGTTTAACGTCTAATAAAGAAGTTATTCATCATTCACTTGTTCTTTCCGGAAGTTTGCACTTATTGTTACGTTAATAAAGAATTACTAAAAGATCACATAGTAATTTTACTAAACGATTGTGTGCGATCGTGTATATAATTACTAAACGATTCTTTAATTACCTTTAGGTCGAGGGTATGTTTTATAATTTTTCAGAGGTCGAGGGTTTCCTATTCCCTTACAGATATTTTTTTGTTTTCTACAGGTCGAGGGTTGAATCATCGTCCTCTTCTCAATTTCCTTTAGGTCGAGATTCAAACCCTCGATCTCTTCTTTAATTTTCAATAGGTCGAGGGTTGAACTCTCGTCCTCTTCTCAATTTCCTTTAGGTCGAAGGTTGAACCCTTGACAAAATATTTTAAACTAAATCCCCGCCTCGAAATCTCTAAAACAACCATAGATTTTTAAATAGTTTCAAAACCACTCTATTTCCCTAAATTGTTTTCCTGATCACAATATTTAAAAAAAAAAAAAAAAAAACTCTGATACTTGAGTGTATTTCAAGTAGCACCCATCTTTATACACCTTCTCCCATTATTCACATAAAAAAGTCATTAAAATATTTCAAAAAAGAAATAAGAAGAATTTGTCACATGTCAAATTATGATTGGATAATTTGATGGGATGCATAAAGATAGGTACTATCTAAGATGTACCTACATATTTTTTGAGTTATTATTGAAAAAGGGATAAAAAATTGCTAGTTTCAATATACAAAAATCAACTAATCATCTTCAATGTGTGGATTGTGAATGACACGAATGCTCGAAGAAGAGAGTAGAATGTGAATGATTATTATGATTGAAGAAGAACCAATATTGTTTAAAATTAAAAAAATGTAGAATCTAATGATAATGTATTATACAAAATGTAAAATATAAAAATAAAATTAAAAATTTCAAAGAATAAAAAATAAATCACTCTAATATTGTGGTGGAGAATCAGAACAAATATACTACTGCCTCCTCTCGATCACAGGAACTACAACCTAAGTAGTGGTTTGAAAAGGAAAAAACTTGTGTGCAATCGGGCGGTACCCATTTATTGGTTGTACTAATGAAAAATTGTCATGTGGCAATTAAATATTTTTTAAAAAAATATCAAAAAATAATTCTTTTATGTATTTAGAGAAATAAAGAATATAGATGTTACACCTAAATATTGTTCGTTTAAAAATAAATATGAAAAAGTTAGAAAAAACATAGCATGCCGGGCTTCTAAAATGTGTTATTACCTATATTTTCAAATAACAATACAATTAGCTAGCTTTAATTCAACAATGTAATTGTATTTTGGCTATCTATCATAAATTTTCAATTTGAGTATGATATATTTAAATATTCGAATTTTCAAATTAAATTTTTAAAATTCAGTTGCAAAGTCAATGACTAGGTATCAATTCAAGCCTACGAGTTGAAAAGAAAAACTAAAAATTTTTAATTTAATAAAATATAGATTTAAAATAAGTTTCCTTTTTATAAACTAGAAATACGGCGAAAAAAGTAGTTCTATATTTAAAAGAGATTAGAAATTACCAAAACGGTTTGTAGCTTGTTGGCTAAATGGGGCGGCTGAGTTAGATTCACCTCGTTCCCACTCGTCACAGGTTCGAACCGTTTGGGTACTGAAAAAAGAAAGGAAAAAAAAAACCAAAAAGCAAAAACTTGGTTACGATCATGTTTGAGGTATTCTATAATACCTTTTTTTTAAGAGACTGGACCCAAGCCCATTTAAGGTCCATGAAAATCTAAAGGAGCCTTACTTTTATTTTGGAAAATTGGAAGAGCTTAAGATTTTTAAATATTGAAGTTCCAAAAGTCTGAAAAATATAATTCCTCTTAAGAGATTGAAGCTCTAAAGCTCTCCAGAACTAAAGTCTCTATGATTAAAGCTGTAATATAATTTTTCTAAAGTTTAAAGACTGATCCTCACCCAAAGGTTGATCCTCTACGAAGATTATCAAGCTTCAAGAAGATCAACAAGTCAAAGACCGATCATCTAAAAAGATCATCAAGCTTAAAGATTGGTCATCTAAGAACACAAACAAGCTTAAAAATTAAAATTTATTTTTGAGAAAAAACATAAAAGGATTATGTATTAGAGATTGTACCAATTATGCTCAAATTAATACAAATGCGAAGTTTAAATTTCACGAATTATATTTCTCCAGAAATTTTGTCGAACACATAAACTCATATATTTAGTTCAAAAGAAAAAAATCATTACGCTACAAATGTAAAATTTGAAAAATCTTTAGTAAACATATACCTAATCTAATAAGGGAAAGTATGATACCAAACATTTGTCAAGTTATTTTGAACATATTTGAAAGTGATTATGAAATTATTAAAATCATTTTTGACAGTTTCAAAAGTACTCCGAAATAATTATTAATCATTCATTATGAATATGGTATTAAAAAGGTGAAAAAAAAATATTTAACTTTAAACTATTAAAATCAAATATTAAATTATTAAAATCACTTAGTATGGCGTTGATTTGAAAACTTTTTTTTATTCCAATTGAAGATGGAGATATTCGACTAAGTCGAGCAAGAATATAGTAAATTGAGACCTTGGAAGGTTTCCAAATCGATATAATTTTAGAAATATACAATACTTCCTGTATTAATACGGTACATTAGCATGTTATCATGAAAGTTGTACAAATTCGTCGTTGGTTTATACGCTTTTAATGAATTATTATTTTTTTTTTCCAGAAAAGGATGGTCTAGCAATTTGCATGAAGCTTATTGATGAAAGTCTTTTTTTTTTTTTTTTTTTAATTTCATTATCTTCATGACAGCCTTATATTTTCTATTAGCTTTGACAAAATCAAGTGATTCCTAATTTTTAAAGCAAACTACATCTAGTAGCCTTCCATGCTAATTTACATCTAGTAGCCTTCCATGTAAAATATATAGATACACATATAAAAATTAAATAAAGTTGTGGAAATATATTAAATATAGTTAAATTTACTATAATCTTTCTAGTTAAATTTTTGAGTTGATTTGTGTTTTAATGTAGTATCAAAGTAAAAAATATCATATTCGAACTCTGGTTGGAAATTCTATTAATTTCCAAAGTCATATGCGATAGGAGTGTTGAAATATTGATATAGTTAAATTTATTATGACCCATCAACTTAAATTTTTAGATTGATGAATGATTTAAAGCTAAAAAAGTTTAAATAAAGATTTAGAATTTGGAAATCTATGATATAAGCAATCAGTAGTTTTGAAATTGAAAGATGAATTTTGATAAATGACTTATCATAACAATGACAAGAAAAAATGGACATGGAAGTTTTAAAATTCAGAAATGTAGAGTTAAGTTTTACCTAGAAAAATTTAATCTAATTTTTAATACATAGAAATAGAAATATGAAAGTTTCAATTTAACTAAATGAAAAAGATAGGATCCCGTTTGTTAACTATTTTGTTTTTATTTTTGTTTTTAAAAATTAAGCTTATATCATTCACACTTTTTATCATGATTTGCATATTTCTTAAGTATAATAGTTAAATTATTAGCCAAATTCCAAAAACAAAAATAATTTTTTGAAAGTTACTTTTTTAGTTCTCAAATTTTTGCTTGATTTTTTAAACCATTGGTGAAAAGTTAATAAAGAAAAAAATTTGGAGGTGGAAGTAGTGTTTATGAGCTTAATTTTCAAAAACAAAAACAAAAAATAAAATAGTTATCAAACGGGACCTAAATTTTACCACAATTGTATAACATAAATAGGAAAAAAAAAAAAAACCGTCGCTAGTTTGCAACATTAAAGAAAAGTAAAGGGTTCTCACCTTTTTAGATTCAAATCAAATGATCTACCCCTTTTCCCAAAAAAAATTTTAAAGCTAAACAAAAAAGGATAATTGTTTTAAATGATAAAGCTACTG
Organism: Benincasa hispida; assembly: GCF_009727055.1. Taxonomy (NCBI): domain Eukaryota; kingdom Viridiplantae; phylum Streptophyta; class Magnoliopsida; order Cucurbitales; family Cucurbitaceae; genus Benincasa; species Benincasa hispida. The sequence goes on from NC_052358.1 coordinate 13,688,250, forward strand.
AAGATATTTTCAAATATAAAAAGTCATTGTTTATCATCCTGCGATAGACTTCTGAGCGTGTTCTATCACTAATAGATATTGAAATTTTGCTATATTTGTAACTAAGTTAACTCATTTTTCTTTATTTGAAAACAACCCAACAAAAAATTAGAATCTAAAGATATTGTGATACACAAAATGTAAAACATAAATAATAAAATTAATAATTTAAAAGGTACATTTTGCTATATTTATAAATAAATTGACACATTTTTCTATATTTGAAAACAACCCTATTTTCAAACAATAATGCAATTAACTATAATTCAAAAATGTAATTTATTTAAGCTAACTATCATAATTTTTCAATTTGAGTATGATATGGTTTAAATATTCAATTTTGTATTTAATAGATTATCAACATAACAAAATTTTAAAATTTACAAACCTATTAAATACAAAGCTGATGTCTCATTAAACATAATATTCAATTTTGTAACTAATAAATATGTAAATGTATAATGTCTTAATAGTCTATGTTTGAAAGTATAATGTATAAATATATATCTTTTACTATAAATGGGAGTGGGCGATCTAAAACGTAGACTCTTAGTTCTTAGTATGTATAAATGCTAATTGAGTTAAGTGTTTTTTTTTTCCCTTATCTATTCAAACCTAAAAGTTGTAAAACTAAAACTTTTAATGTAATAAAATATAAATTAAAAATAAGATAATTTTATAAATTAGAAATAAGGCCAAAAAATAGTTAAAGATGGATTTTCAACTACCAAAACTATTCGTAGCTTGTTGGTTAAATGAGATGGCTGAGTTAAATCAGTTGGTTTCACATGTCACAGGTCCGATCCGTTTGGTACAAAGAAGGAAACATTACAAAAATTATTAAAGGTGTATTGCACCTCCATTTATTTAAAAATTCATGTTTTTTTATTTTTCTTTTATTAATTATCATTATGGTCTTTATACTTTGATGTTTTTTAGTTTTAATAAATCTTAAATTTAGTCGTTAATGTTAATAAATTATTAATTTTTTTTAATTTTTATATATAAACTTCTTACTATAAATTTTGAAAATATATTCACAATTTTTATTTTCTTGCATAAAAATATTGTTATTATTTAATTAACTTCGATAAAAATTAATTTTGAGAGACTAAATTCACGATTTATTAAAAGTTTCAATACTACAATTGGATAATTGCAGAGAGCAAACAAATTTCATAATATGAGTAAAATGGTATTTTAATTTTTTTTTTATAACTTTGATTGTGGAATGGATTTTAAAGGTTATATATAAAAATTAATTTATGTTATCAATTTTTAGTTAAAAAAATATCAATTTATACCTTTAATTCTTAGGGGTTGTATTAATTTAAATACTGAACTAATAGTTGTATCCATTTAAATCTTAAATTTTCGTAAGTATATGAATTTACACCCTCTATTACGTTTTATTTAGAAAAACCTCATGTGAAAGTTATAGCTGTATCAATTAAACCTCTAAACTTTCATTAATAAAGCAATATAGACTTTTAGTCATAATTTTCTTTGCGGATCGTTCATGCACTTATTTCTAATCGTCTATTTTGAAAAATCAATATTTGAAGAAATCTACACACGTTTGAGAATTAATGCATGGATGATTTTTAAAAAAACATAATAAATTGTCTAAATTGATTGATTTATGATAATTTAAAAGTATAATTGACTCAAATTATAAGTTTCACATAATATTGTCCCACAAATATCGAGAAGAGTGTAAATTGATACACTTACAAAGGTTTAAAATTTAAGTTTAGAAGTAAAGAATTGATATTTGCCTTAACTTAAATTATCTCTACACTATCTATCTATCTATATATTGTCAATTTTGTCAATTTGATTGAATATATCATTTTTCACCATCAATTTTCGCATACGGTTTTGGGTTTTACTTATGAATTCATATGTTTTTTTTATTTATTACGTTATAACCACAAAATTTGAAAAGTCTTTTGGCAAATAGGATCCTAATTTTGGAAGGTATGATAGCAAACATTTGTCAAGCTACTTAGCCTCACACTCTTCTTGGTTTCACCCTAAACAAGAAAAGGGAAAGTAGGAAATGTGTTACTAAAAATGTTTAATATTAAATGGCGCTCATTTTGACGTGCTGCAAATTCTTTTAGTGAGGTTGATTAAAGATATGGTATTAATAATGATATTTTGTGACATTTTTTAATGTATTGCTATAAGTTGACTTTTACAAATAAACAATACTTGTACCACTAAAAATTTATTTTGTCTTGTAGTGGCAATACAATCTACTAATAAATTACAACACGTGAATAAAAGAAAAAAAAAATCTCAAAGGATTTTGCAATATCCCATATCTTTTACACCTAAATAAACATGGGTGTGTAAGGTTAACGTTTCATGTTTTTAATTTTGAAAATAAGTTATTTTAGAAAAATTGAAGTATTTGAAAATACTCAAAATAACTTCTGAAACACTTTCTTAGTGTATTTTAAACAATTTTTATAAAAAGAGTTTAAATAAAAATATTTTTTCTGAAAAATATTTTTTTAGTCAATCCAAATAGGCCCTCACTCGGGAAGCTAATTTGTTCTTCTTAATCAAATTAATAGCTTGGAAACCGTCCTAAATTCTTTTACAATTTTATGAATTCATATATTTACTCTTGCGATCCTTTTTTTTTTAGTGACTATGCATTAAAAAAAAAAACTAACCAAACCAGCCTAACTCTTTAGAAATAACGAAGGGGAGCCAACTGAGAATTTCATCTCCCAGAAACAACAACAAAGATCTTCCAAAGAAAATGAACTCTGTTGGAATGTATACCCTAAAGCCTCGTAGTTATTATTTGAAATATTGGTTGATTATTTTATATATGCAATAAAGAAAGATCTAAGGTTATTTGTTATAACTTAAACATGTATATGATTGACATACAAGTGGATAATGTTTAAGTAATAACCTAAATGGTCTATAGTATATGGATAAGGTTGGGTGCCTTATCCTAGTGACACTACGGATATGACCCATTTTGTAATTGTTACAATAGTTATAAAGTGTTACAAATGATTTGATCCTAATTGTTCATGTGGAGACGTGCGAGTGTCTGTATCCTATACAAAGAGTCTGTATAAGACCAGACCGTAAAATGATTAGTCACTCTTTATAGCACCGTCTATTGAAGAGATTAGCATTTCATAGAATGACCATAGGTAACTCGATCTTAATCTTGATTGAATTGTAAACATCTGTCTATGAGAGAAATTCTTTGATTTTTATGAGTGAGAGTGGTCAGATTCGTCGACTCGATGAGCCTACCATTTTGGGGATTTGTCTGAGTAGGGAGTTGGGAATACAACTACACAAGATGGAATTCACTCATTCTCATAAGGTATGTAGATGAATTGCTTCCTTAAGAGCTGATTCCGGGTCTTAACAATAAGGTCTCACCTTATCACTAGCTTGAGAGGGATTGGTTTATAGTTAGACTATAAGCTGTTTGTTCATTAGAAGAATCGATGGTACTTGAGGAGTTAGATGTAACTACAGGAGTAAAATGGTAATTTGACCTAATTGTAGTTATGAGCGATTCGTGAAAGGTCAACTTACTGATTTGTTATATCAATGGACACATAAATATATTTACAGTGTGAAAAGTGCAGTTGCGGGTCTTTAGGGGAATGATCTGCAATTAATAAATATTGATTAATTTAATTAAAGAGTTTAATGAATTAATCTCATATCGTTGGAGCTTCTAATCTGTAGGTCCTCTTGCTAGCTCAATAAGAGTATAAACAAGAATCAATTAATTTTAGATTAATTTGAATCGTTCAAATTAAATAAGGAAATTAATTGTATAAGACACAATTAATATAATGTATATAGATACATTATAATATAAAATTAATTTTGAATAAGTTCAAAATTATACTTCTATATGAGAGAGATAAATATTTGAAAAAGATTCAAATATTATTTATATGAATGAAATTCATATAAAACTATAAGTTAAAATTAATATGAATATGATTCATATTAAAACTATACGTTATATGAGACAATAATGTATTTTAATAAAAATCTTAAATAATATGAATAAAATTCATATTATAACTATAGGTTAAATTTATTATGAATGATATTCATATTAAAATTATAGATTAAATTTAATGTGAATGAGATCATATTAAAAGTATAGTATATGAGAAGAAATATATTTGAATGTAATTCAAATGTAATGTTAATTAATATTTGATATTTAATTAATTGAATTAATTAATATTTATTTTATTTTATTTAATAAAATTTAATTTAATTAAATATAAAAGTTAACTCTCCTGTAGTTAGCAAGGGAGTTGACACGAGATCGAGGAGAGTTATCTCCCCTCACACACATCTAATTCATAGAATAAGAATTATGTAAGGTTAGAGAGACAAAAGAAGAGTTATTTTGGATTGTTGAAATGCCTTGAATCTGTTTGCTGGTGCTTCGAACAATCTAGTACGGGGGTCTCGCTGCCCGAAACCTATTCAGTTTTTTGTATTCAACATATTTATTTATTTATTTGCAGTTATTTACGTTTTTTACCCTAAGGTTTAGAGCAGTGCGATATATAAACTCTCTAACCTAGAGGCGCCTTTTTTTTATGTAATTCTGAAAACATTCTCTCGAAATAATATTGTTCTCCCTCTGCCCGTGGACGTAGCTAACACACTGTTAGTGAACCACATATATTTGTGTGTTGATTTCTTCCTACTCTACGTTCCTTTTTGTGTTCTTTAATTGTCGATTTCGTAACAAACTGGTATTAGAGCCTTGTTAGGGTTTTTTCGAAATTCCGCATTTGTTCAATAATTGAAGATGTCTGGCGTGAACGTAAAGATCGACAAATTTACCGGGAGGAACAGTTTTGGTTTTTGGCAGATCATGATGCAATCCCTATTAAAGCAGCAGGGGCTGTAGGCGCCGCTGACGGGTAAGTTAAAGAAGGTTGCGGTGGATGACGAAGAGTGGCAGACTCTTGAGGAGAAGGCTCATTCGACGATCATGCTATGTTTGGTTAATGAAGTCATCATCGAGGTCGTAAATGAAGAAACTGTCGCTGGTCTTTGGTTGAAGTTAGAGAGTCTTTACATGACGAAATTTTTAACCAAGAAGTTGTTTCTGAAGAAACGTTTGTATCATCTACGTATGCAGGAAGGTACGTCTCTACGAGACCATCTTGATCAATTAAATAAAATTTTATTAGATCTGCGTAATGTAGAGGTTAAGGTTGATGATGAGGATGCTGCCCTAATTCTGTTAACATCTTTGCTGCCGTCTTATGAGACTTTCGTTGACTCGTATATTGGAGGGAAAGAAACTCTGACCTTAGAAGATACAAAGTCCACGTTACTTATGAGAGAGGATCGTCAGAATGCAGGAAGTTCAATTATAGAAAGTCAGGTATCTGGGTTAGCTGCTACAGGAAGCAAGAGACATAAGAATTCTGGTAAGCAGAAGTCGAACCAGAATAAAAGGTCTTCGAAGTTAAAGGGTTCTAGATCAGATGATATTTGTAACTACTATAAAAAAAAAAGGACATTGGAAAACTGAATGTCCTAAGATAAAAAGGAATCAGGAAAAGAAGGAAAAGAGTGACAAAAGGGAAGCATCCGTCTCTGTTGCACAAGTTGAGATTGATTCTGAAGAAGTCGAGATCGATTCTGAAGGAAATCTAGCTTTAGTTGTGAATGAACAGTCACATTCTGATGATGTGTGGGTTCTTGATTCTGGGGCATCTTATCATATATGCCCAAATAGAGAGTGGTTCTCAACTTATCAGCAAATAGATGGAGGGAATGTTAGCATGGCTAATGGTGCTGTGTGCAAGATAGTTAGAATCGGCTCAGTCAAGATACGAACACATAATGGTGCCTTCTACACTTTAAAAGAGGTTAGGCATGTTCCACTAATGAAGAAGAGTTTGATATCCTTTAGTGTACTCGATAGCAAGGGTTACAGTTTTGAAGGTAAAGGTGGAACAACGTATGTTTACAAGGGTTCTGAGGTAGTTTTGAAAGGCATAAAGTATGGAACACTGTATTTTTTATTAGGTTCCACAATAACAGGTTATGCTGTTGTTGCATCATCGGTCATTCACAAGGATGATATGACTAAGTTATGGCATATGAGACTTGGTCATATGAGTGAAAAAATGATGCAAATTCTGTAAAAAAGAAATCTTCTTTGTGGGAATAAGGTGCAGGATTTTGAATTTTGTGAACATTGTGTATTTGGGAAGCTTCATCGCAGCAAGTTTCTAAGAGGTGTACATCGTACAAAAGGGACACTTGATTATATTCATTCAGACTATTGGGGACCTTCCAAAGTTGAATCTATTGGAGCCAGTAGGTAGTTTTTGTCTATAATTGATGATTACTCAAGAATGACGGGTTTTTATGATGAAACATAAAAGTAAAGCCTTCAAGAATTTCAAGCAGTGGAAGATATTGATTGAAAATCAAACTGGGAAGAAGATCAAAAGGCTGCGAACTGATAATGGTCTGGAATTCTGTGGATCTGAAGTTAATGAGTTCTGTAAAGCTGAGGGGATTGTTCGCCATCATACTGTTAGCAAAATGGGGTTGTAGAACGTATGAATCAGACATTGTTGGAGAGAGTAAGATGCATGCTCTCTAATGCAAGGTTGGCTAGAAGGTTTTGGGCAGAAGCAGTAAATACATCATGTTATCTGATCAATCGTGAACCTCACACAGCTATTGATTGTAAAACACCTTATGAGGTGTGGTCTGGTAAGTCTGTACATTACTCTTTATTAAAAGTTTTTTGTTGTACTGTCTACTATCATGTTAATAAGGGTAAATTAAAATCAAGAGCTAAAAAGGGTATACTTATGGGTTTTGGGGATGGAGTTAAGGGATATAGAGTCTGGTCACCTTCTGAGAATAGAGTCATACTTAGTAGGACTGTGATATTTAATGAAAATTCCATGCTTTACTCAACTATAAAGCCTTTTGTAATGTACTGATGTGGGAGAAAGTAGTAGTGTTGATAAACAGGTGGAGATGCAATTCACTTCAGCTGTGAATAAATTACAACATCAATGTGGAGAAGATCAACACATTACTACAGAAACTGATGTACAACCAGAAATTAATGTGCCTATAACGTCAGAAGTTGATTGGCCTGAGAATTCTAGATCACGAGTAGATCAACGAGTATAGCTCGTGATAGAACTAGAAGAGTTAGTGTTGGATCTCCTGTGAGGTATGGTTTTAAAGATATGGTTACTTTTGCATTGCAGGTTGCTGAAGATGTGGATCCTCATGATCCATCCACCTATAGAAAAGTTGTGTCATGTGGTGAGTCTGCTAAATGGCTTGCTGCTATGGGGATGAGATGGAATCTCTTGACAAAAATCAGACTTGGGAATTAGTTAAACAACCAAAGGAGAGAAAAATTGTCACTTGTAAATGGGTCTTCAAGAAAAAAGAGGGAATATCACCTTCAGAGGGCATTAAATATAAAGCTCAAGTTGTTGCTAGATGGTTCACACAAAGGGAAGGATTTGATTATAATGAGATCTTCTCACCAGTAGTCAGACATACTTCTATCAGGGTGTTACTAGCTATAGTAGCACATCAGAATTTGGAACTTGAACAACTAGATGTGAAGACAACTTTCTTACATTGAGAGTTGGAGGAAGAGATTTCTATGACCTAACTATATGGGTTCCAGTGTCCAGGTAAAGAAGATTATGTTTGCAAGTTGAAGAAATCTTTGTATGGGTTAAAGTAGTCTCCAAGGCAGTGGTACAAACGATTTGATAACTATATGATTGGACTTGGCTATAACAGGAGTCCATATGATTGTTATGCATATCACAACAAAGTTGATGATGGTTCGATGATTTATCTACTTTTATATGTAGATGATATGCTCATAGCTGCAAAGTCCAAGTCTGATATTCTGAAATTGAAGAATCTTCTCAGTGCTGAGTTTGATATGAAGGATTTGGGTGCTGCTCAGAAAATTCTGGGTATGGAAATTTATAGGGATAGAGGTAAGAATAAGCTCTTCTTGTCACAGAAAGGATATATTCAGAAAATATTGTCCAGGTTTGGTATGTCATCAGCTAAACCTATAGATACTCCTAGTGCTGTAAATGCTCGTTTGTCATCTAAGTTTTCACCACAGTCTAAAGCAGAGAAGGAGTACATGTCTCGAGTTCCTTATGCTAGTGCAGTGGGAAGTTTGATATATGCTATGGTCTGTACTAGGCCTGATCTTGCCCATACTGTTAGTGTTGTCAGCAGGTTCATGGGTCAACCTGGGAAGGAGCATTGACAAGTCGTTAAGAGGATTTTTCGTTACCATAAGAGGTACATCTGATGTTGGTCTTGTTTATTGGAATTGCACAGAATGTTTGGTGGCTGGTTATTCCGATTCTGACTATGCTAGAAATGTGACAGTATGAGGTTTATGACTGGCTATGTGTTCACTCTGGGTGGTTCTGTTATTAGTTGGAAGGCAACCTTACAGCCTACAGTTACTTTGTTTACTACTGAAGCAGAGTACATGGCCTTGATAGAAGCTGCTAAAGAGGGAATATGGCTGAGGGGTTGGTGATCTTGGTTTGGATCATGACCAAGTTATTGTATATTGTGATAGTTTGAGTGCAATATGCCTAGCCAAGGATCAAGTTCATCATGAGAGAACTAAGCACATAGATGTAAGATATCACTTCTTAAGAGGTGAGCAAAGAGTTAAAGTGATGAAAATTGATACTGTTGATAACCCTGCTGATATGTTCACCAAACCGGTTCCACGAGGCAAGTTCCAACATTGTTTAGACTTGCTGAATGTTTTGAATTGTTAGTGGTCCCCTTTGTGGGACACTTTGAGGTATGAGGGAGAAGTCTGGGTACGTCGGCGATATTGATTTATGTTGCATTTGGTACATCTGTTATCTGGAAGAGAATTCAAGTCAAGGTGGAGATTTATTGAAATTCCTTGAATCTGTTTGCTGGCACTTCGAACAACCTAGTATGGGGGTCTCGCTATTCAGTTTTTTGTATTCAGCATATTTATTTATTTGCAATTATTTACGTTTTTGACCCTAAGGTTTAGAGCAGTGCGATATATAAACTCTCTAACTTAGAGGCGCCGTTTTTTTTTGTAATTCTGAAAACATTCTCTCGAAATAATATTGTTCTCCCTCTGCCCGTGGACGTAGCTAACACACTGTTAGTGAACCACGTATATCTGTATTCGATTTTTTCCTACTCTATGTTCCTTTTTGTGTTCTTTAATTGCGATTTCACAACATGGACAAACATCTCACTCAATTTCATTTCAACATATCAATCTCTCTCTATCTCTCAAAAAATTGTTTTCCCTTCTCCAAACAACGAGATCCCACCATCTCGATTCTTGCTGGAGAATAGTAAGGAAGACCTTGTGGTAGTGTCTTGTTCCTGTATGTTGAGTTTAAGGGAGAAGTCTGTGTAAAGAAATTTGTGGTTGTTCGTGAGTTGCAGAGAAGAATTACTTAAAGACGATCTCCAAAGGTTAGTCCTTTTAATCTCTCTATCCTTTCTACAACATGCTTATGAGTTTTATGTTTATCTTGTATATTGTATTTGTTTGGTTGTATGTTTTAAACTTGCAGTTTGTAGTCTTTAAACTTATTCTATTCTACAATAAAATTGTTGTTGAGGTTTATTCAATAAAATTGTTATTGAATATGTAAATTACACTTGAATATAACCTAAATCCAATAAACTAAACAAACCCCTAGCTATTGTTGGGGTTGAATCCTTAAATCTCGTGGGTCATGTAGTTTGTAGTTGTAATCTACAAACAATTTATTTATTTAATAAAATATGAGATGTTTTATTCAACATTTAGTAGCATTAACCCACAAACCAATAAACTAACATTCAATGTTATCTTCTGTAGCTTAAACATGTATGTAGAGACATACAGGTGGATCATGTTTAAGTGATAATCTAAATGGTCTGTAGTAGATGGATAAGGTTGAATACTTTATTCTAGTGACACTACGAATACAACCTGCTTTATAGATGTTACAATTGTTAGAAAGTACTATAAATGATCTAATCCTGATCATTCATGTGGAGACATGTGAGCGGGGGTATTCTATACAAAGGAGTTTGTATAAGACCCAACCACGAAATGATTGATCTCATTATATAACACCGTTAATAATAGAGATTTACATTTCACCAAGATGACCATAGGTGACATGACCTGAATCCTAAGTAAGTTGTGAACAAGCCTATAAAGGCGGTCCTTTAATTTGTATGGGTAAAAGTGACCAGATCGTCAATTCAATAAGCCTACCATTTTGAAATTCGTCTGATTGGGGAGTTGGGAACACAGGTACACAAGACAGAATTGATTTCTTCCTCGATGTCAGGGTAAGTAGATAAATTGCTCCCTTAAGAGCTTATTCCAGGGTTTGAACAATGTGGCGCCACACCCTCTCTTAACCCGAGAGGGATTTGGTCATAATTAGACTATGACTTAATGTTCATTAAAGGGATCAGTGGTAGTTAAGAAGTTAGATGTAACTACAGGAGTAAAATGGTAATTTTGACCCAACTGTACTTATGAGCAATTTGTGAAGGGTCATCACATTGTTGACTGGTTATATTTAATGGACACAAAAATATATTTGTAGTGTAAAGAATGCAGCTATTAGTCTTTAGTGATGTGACTGACAGTTAATAGATGTTGAATAATTTAATTAAAAGAGTTTAATTAATGACTCAAGTACCATTGGAACTTCAATCTATAAGTCCATAAGGTCCCCTCTGTAACTCAATAGGGATTATTGGGGATTAATTTTGGATTAATTTGAATTATTCAAATTAATTGAGGGAATTAATTATATGTGATATAATTAATTTGACTTAATTATATATGATATAATTATTATAATGTATTCGATACATTATAATATAAAGTTTATTTGAGAGGAAATAAATATTTGAATATGGTTCAAATATTAATTATGTGAATTAGATTCATGTAATTAAATTTAAAATAAATTGGATTTATATTAAATACCATGCATTAATGAGAGAATTAAAACTATAAGTTATATTGTATTTGATACAATATAACTATAAGTTATGTGTCATATATGATATAACATATAGTTATATATATAATAACTTAGTTATATATATATAATATTTTTTTAATTTAATTTTAATTTCATAAGTAAAGGGAAGGAAATAGGTTATTGATCTTCTTCTTCTTCTTCACGATAAAAATATAGAGTTACAGAAACTGTTCTGTAATTTTTTTATTCCTAGTGTGTTCTACAGAAAGAATTCTCCTCTCTCACAAATCTTGTTTTCCCTCTTCCAAAATCTTAGAGCTCACACAACTCCTAAGAATTCCCATTCTAAGGAGAATACAGAGGTAGTTCTTGTGGTGGTGCCCCTTAGTTTTACCGTTCGTGGTTTATTGTTCGTGATTTTTTTGGAGAGGGGATTTTGTGAAGGCTTCGGTTCTTCAAGGGTAAATAAACTCTAACCCAATTTTCCCTTTCGATTGTTCTATGAAAATAAACTTAGGAAGGATCCCTGCTTCCGCAATGGAACCTCTCCATTCCACTAGCTATAACATGAATACTTGAACTTTATGTAAAAACATAAAAATGGATCAAGTTTGAGTATATAGCCAAAACAGTCTATAAGTATAAAGTTAGAGTTGGGTAATCTTAACTTGGAAACACTATGAATGCGACCCACATTATATATGATACAAATGATGTGATCCTAAATCACTCATGCAGAGACCTGCAAGTCGGGGCAACCTATGAAAAATATGTTTAAATAGGACTGGACTACGAAAAAGTCATTTTTCTTTATAACGTTATTCACTGTTAAAACTGACTATTTCAATATGATGACCTAAGGTAACTCGATTTCAATTCTGAATTAACTATGAATTTCTATTTATTTGGGATTATCCTTTAATCTGCATGGGTGAAAGTGGTTCATCATCGTCGCTCAATAAGCCTTCCATTTTAGGGGTAAGACCGGGTAGATAGCTGGGGACAATCTTGCAAGATGGAATTTGCTCCTACCCGCTTTCAAAGTTAGCAGATAGGTTGTTCTTTAAGTACTGTTTCTTAGTCTTGAACAAGGGGTCCCGCTCTTTCTATGGCTAAGAGAGACTTCGTTTATTGGTGGGACCATAAACCAATTGTTCATTAGTGGATTAATGTAGACTTAAGGAGCAAGATGTATTATAGGGGTAAAACGGTATTTTTAACCCAACTGTAAATACAAACAACCTTTGAAAGATCAACTTACTGATTATGGTTAAATCAAAGTAGACAAAAATATATCTACAGATGGGAGAGTGTCACTACTGAGCTTTAGTGGAGTGTCCCGATAATTAACGAATGTTGGTTAATTCGGTTAAAAGAGTTTAGCCAATTAATCTCGGATCGTTGGAGCTTATGATCTGTAGGTCTATTAGATCCCTCTACTAGCTTGTAAATTTGAAATGTTCAAATTCGGATTAGAGTTTGGATTATTTTTTTTGATATAATCAACATTTAATTATTCAATTAAACAAATTTGGAAATTTATAAATATTTAAATTTGATTTAAATATTATATGAATAAGGATTCATTTTATGGAATAGGTTTTTTTATTAATTTAATATTGGATATTGAATTAAATTTAATTAAACTTGTTTAATTAATTATTTAAATAAAATTAATCAATATTAATTTTATTTAACATAAAATTTGATTTTTAATTATTATTTTTTATTTAAATTCATTTTTTAAATAATTAAAAAAAAAAGAGAGAAANATTTAACATAAAATTTGATTTTTAATTATTATTTTTTATTTAAATTCATTTTTTAAATAATTAAAAAAAAAAGAGAGAAAGGCGGGAAATCCAATTTTTTTCACTTTCAATTTTTTAATTATTATATTAAAAACCTATAATTCCAGTATTTAGCAAGGTGTCAATTTGTGATTAATTTTATTTTCATAATCTCATTTTAGAATTTTTTTTTTTTTTTGAAATAATGTTTTTTTTAATAAATAATGACAAAAATAGGGTTGGGAGAAAGTATTCCCATGTTTTGGGAAAGTATTGACAAAACTAATATAATGAAATCGTGTACCCGGTATATGATTATCATGTGGCATACTCGTGTACCCGGTACACGAGTACCATTTAATCCAGTTAGCTGACCACGTCGGCTGACTGGTTGACCGGTCAAGCGAACTCGTGTACCCGGTACACGATTCGCTTATAATTTTTTTTCTTTTTTTTTTAAAGTTAATTGTTAAACTTAATTATATAACTTAATTCCTTCCTTATTACTTATATATTTTTTTTTAATTATTAAACTTAATTCTTTCATTATTAAACTTAATTATATATTTAATCTACAATAAAAACATCTTGAACTCATATTAAAAAAAAAAACACCATGATATTAAAGAATATTTACAATTTGAAAATGATACAATGTGAGATTTAAAAACGACCCCCTAGCCCTTACTCCTCATAGGGTTGTCTTTGTGTCCCTCTAAATTAGGTTCACCTCGTTGTCGCTATCGTCTACAACGAATACGTCTTCGATCGGTGTCAACAACATTAAGTCGTCTTGTTTATTGAATAATACCTTCTATGTTTACCAATGTTTGCTGACACATTGAACCCAACCAATTTCTTCATTATTAATTGCAACAAGAATGCCCTTATGTCTATCAAAAATCAAGAAAATACCCTCTCTTTGAGTAACATATTCACGCAATACCCACAAAAATCATGACCAACTGGACGAATTCTCACCTTCTACGATAGCAAAAGCAAGGGAAAATATATGTCCGTTTGCATCAATAGATAAGGCTGTCAATAATTTCCCCTTATACTTCCCGTAGAGATGAGTTCCATCAATCTGGATTAATGGCCTATAATGGTTGAACTCTTCTTTTGTAGGACTAAAAGACCAAAAAACTCATCCAAAAATAGTCGTACCTGGCACATCGGAGGAAAGGAAAAACCAATCTGTTCGTGTTCCTGGATTGTAATGAACAACAGCACTCAGCTAATACGGAAGTTCCGAATATGATTTCTCCCAATCGCCAAACACAGCAATTAACGCTCTTCCTTGGCTTGCTACACCCGTCTATAATTGACATTATAGTCATATTGTTTTTCAATGGCTTCTTGAAGTAGGGCCACAGATAGTCTAGGATCAACTTTAACCAAATTTTGAATTTCGATACTCATGAAATTTGAATCCAGCTGTGAATGATCCTGTGTCAATTCTGAAAACAAACATGAGTGTTCTCCTTGAAGTTTTGTGATTTCGAACATCCCTTGAGTCTTGCGCCAACATGTCCGTAGCCTCCAATCACAACTGTCACTCCATGATTTACATTTAACATACCAAAGATCCTGATTTTATTCCACTACGACAATTTCGTAGTGTTCTGTCATATAATATTTTTTTACAGCAAGCTATGAATCTTCTTTGGTATTAAACAACATTCCTTCTTGTATTAAACTAGAGTTATCTACTTCTACATTCCTTTCTTCCAAAGTAGACCCTAGTTCACACGTTGAATTTGTCATTTCCCAATCTATGTGGATGAACATTTCCGACGGTACCAACTCAAGATCATGTTCACCACTACTGTCGTTTCCAAATTATTCATCAACTTCAACGTCAATGTCACTATCTCCATCATTTCCAGGTTCAAGAATTACTAAATTTTCATCGACATATTTATTATATTTTTTTCAACTGTTATAGTTGACAAAAAATATGTTAATATGTCAACTCAACAAACTCTAATTTCTAAATTTAACATGTAAGATCTAAATATTATACATTTAAATCAGACCAAATCTAAGATTTATAAATTATATATTTAAATCATCCCAAACAAATAAACAAATATAAGATCTAAGATTTAAGATGTACAAAATATACATATAAAATCAGCCCAACAATACATATAAGATTTCTAAATTTAAATCAATCCAAACAAATAAAAAGATATAAGATCAGCCCAAAAACATATATAACCTGAATCAGCCCAAAAACATACATAAACTATACATAAAATAAATCATACATAAACTATACATAAACTAAATCATACGTAAATTATACATAAAATAAATCATACATAAACTAAATCATACATAAACTTTACATAAACTAAATCATACATAAACTAAATCATACATAAACTATACATAAACTAAGTTTAAAATAAACTCAACCCAAAAACATACATAAAAATACAGATCAACCCAACTAGAGAAATAAATATACCACAGAAACGAGCAAAAATCGGCAGCCAAAAAGGTATGAAAATCGAGCAACACGACCGCTACAATGGAGGATTCGGTGATGATCAAATGGAGGACTGAAAATCGAGCAAAATCAAAATTTTGGAAGATTTCGGTGAAATGGAGGCCTCAATGAGGAAAATCAACGAGATTTTGGAAAGTATAGAAAGCAAAATAGAAGAAGTAATCAAAAGCAAAAATCAGTGAGAGGAAGAAATCGTTGGTTTCGGTGAGGAAGAAGAAGTGGTGATCTGTGAAGAAGAAGGGGCCGTTTCGGTGAGGAAGAAGAAGGGGTGGACGGAGTTTTTAATGCGAGGAAGTCGTGTACCTAATACACGACTTAGGGTATTCGTGTACTCGGTACACGATTCCCTCAGTCAAACTTGCATGACCACCATGCTAGACTGGCTGTGCCAGGTGACCAGGTACTCGTGTACCCGGTACACGATTTAGGGCTTATCGTGTACCCGGTACACGATTAAGGTGTAATCGTATACCCCGTACACGATTTAAACACCTATTTTTGGGAATACTTTCCCCCCACCCTATTTTTGTCATTATTTATTAAAAAAATATTTTTTAAAAAAATTCCTTATTTTATAAATAGTTATTTTTAAACTTCATACAAATTTTTAAATTGTGAAAAAAAAACTTTTTTTCTCTCAATTTATGTCTCCAAATTCAAACTCTCCTCCAATTTGCTCTCAATTTGGGTTCCACCACCCAATCTAAGGCTAAGAGTGTAGTTGAGAAGCTTTTGTAATTGTCTACATCAAGGATACTTGAAGCAATTTGCAAAAGATTGAAACATTTTAGGGATTCTTCAAAGGTTAAGCCCTAAACCCTAATTAGGTTTAATTTGTTCTTGCATATTTTTCCATGAAATTAACGTAATTAGAGTGTTTTTGGTCCAACTAGCTTCTGCTATCAAGTTCGTATCTCTTACAATTGGTATCAGAGCATGATTAGAACCTCATTTTACATTAATTTAGCATATGGTGGGTAATTGTTCATGTAATGTATGATTGAAAGCTAAAATGGATAATTTCGGTTTTTGGCATCCAAATTCTCTTCCGATTTGTAATAATTATTGTAATTTTCTGATATTTTATGGGCTTTAATGTGTCATGAAGGGTCTGAAAATTTTCTAGAGTCATTAGAGTTGATCCTAGGTTGTAATTGTTGGATTCCGGCAGAGAGGACAACATCAAAATTTGAAGAAATTGGCCTTCCAGACCTGAGAGCAGCTCCAGACCCGCAAGCTGACGCCTGGCATGTGTAGCAGCTCCAAACCCGACTCGAGATTCGACCCGATCCAGTTCGTGAAGAGTTCCACTCGCGTGCCAGCTCAAATCGGAGATCCGACCCACGTCCAACTCGTCCACTTGAACGCCCGCTCGGCTGCTGTTGGCTCAATCGGTCCAGAAGGTCTGACCAGTCCAGTTCGAGCTGGTTTGACTGGCTTTTGAGCGGCTTAGGCTGGTTTTGGTGTTTTGGAGCCGGTTCAAGGGATTTTCTAGCAGTTTGAGCTGCTTCGGAGGGTTCTAGTCCAGTTCAAGACTGTTTTTAGTTTATTACTGTGATTAATTTAGCTTTTCGCTAGCTTAAGATGCCGAAATTGGTCCATTTTTAGTGTGGTTTATTTAATTATCGTTGTGAATGTGTGGTTTAACTAATTTATCTACTGTGTGCATATTGTATGCCATGTAGATTTATAATCACACCATAGGATAAGCATGTAGCATGCATTGAAAGTATATTATAAATGTTATAATGTATAGTATGCATGTGTAAGGTTTCATGTTTAATATAATTGGTCATATTAAAGTATGAAATGTTTGATGTATGTTATGGATTGAAAGCATGTCTATATTTTTATAAAGCATTATAAAATGGATTAGACATTTAAAATCTATAACAAAAATAAATTTCATGCTCACCTAGGGTTAATAAATAATAATTTGTTTTAATTAGTTAAAATAGGTTGTTATCTTGTAAAATTATGGTTACAAACTCACTCGGGCTAAAATTCTGTCTAAGGTTGGAAGTACTTAAGTTGACAGTTTACGAAACACCTGCTACCTGGGGATTTTAGCCGATTCTTGAGCGTTGTTAACCTAGTTTTATAAGCATGCATGAGCAATGTGAGGTAATAAAATGGTCTATCACTTAGACATCGTAGGTCAAATCCAAATATAAACATTATACTTGGATAAATACCTAGACTTATGTTATTTTAGTCGGAATATAATTGTAAATATTTACCCAAAACAAATAGAACACTTTAGTGGGTGATTAATAATATGTACGGTAGTATATATGATATATATTATATATATATATATATATATATATATGCCCCGATGTCCTTAAGAGTTCACATTGTGAGATCCATACTCGGCTTTATGTCACTTTTACCCCGACTACTCCATTCGGAAAGTGTTTGTATGGGTCAATAACAAGGTGAATAGAGAAAGTAGTTCATAGTAAGTGGGTGAAGAAAATTTGTCAACATATCCTGCGGTCTCTTCCGTTAAGTTGCACCTTGAGATTTCTATGTTCCACTTGCATGTTGCTTTTAGGCGGCCACTTATTCGAAGGGTTGTAACATAGGGATCATAACACCACAAACTTAAAAAAAAAATGAATAGGGTTTCTTAGTTTCTCTTCAACATTGACTTCCAATTCGAGGGTTTGTTGATACCGTTCTCTGAAACCTGAAAATGGACGATCACACTTACCAGAGTTACTAAGTGTTAGTAAGTTTTTGACCAAAAACGATAACTAAATGACTAAAAGAATAAAGAGTTATTCTGGTATTAGTATTTAGTCAAGAATGTCTTACTTCAGTGAAGGAATATGACTAAACACTTATAATATAAAATGATGCATGAATATGAATGCATAACCTATGGTGGGTTTTAAAACTATATGACATACAATATGACATATAATAAAAAAGACATACATCATATGTATATTTAATATAAAAAGTTAATGGACCGGGATAGGACACCTAAAAGGAAACTTAAAATGCTAACTATTACAAGAGTAAGAGTCATCTAGTTCGAAACAAGTGAACCATGCCTTGAACCGCTCGAACCGAACCACCTTTCAACGAACTCTCTACAATGATCGTGTAGCAAACTTGTTGTGAATGCCACAAAAACTTGTTGCACGATCTTGTAGCATTACCTACATGTGTAGATATGCTTTTTTTCCTCCTAAATTGATACTTGTCTTTTTGCAGTTAAATGAAAATTATGGGTAATTCTTTTTGGGTTAGAGCTAAAATTACTATTACCTGTTAAAAGTTTTGTTTTCCATGCAAGCATGTCATTAAACCTTATTATATAAGACTACCTTGCCAAAGAATCTATCGGACTTTCGTTTTTTTATCCAAATGGTATTGTGATTGAAAGAGTAAGTCTGACTTCATAAATAAGTCATTAATATGATTTATGAGTATTTATGAATGAAAGTATCTTAATCTACTGCAACTTAAAGTCTTATTTTCTTTGAAATGTTCAAAAGAAACTATACTAAAGTTCAAGTCATTTAGGTAAATCTATTGTGACATTATGATAAGATCATAATGCTTAGTACAGGAAATTTATTGTACTATGCCTAATTGATAGAAATGGGATAAGATGTCAACTTCTTGCATTAGGTACAATTTGGATAAAATTGTGCTGTAAGAGGAGAAATTTGGTCTTACTAAACTTAGTACATGTTAAGTACTTTGTGAAATATAAACATTACACTAGTGTCAAACTCATCAAGGACATGCAATAGAGATTGCAATTTTGAACATTATTTCCTCCAAAAATTTTTGAGAAACAATTTTGGATTATGAAAGTGTTGTAAAAATGATTTACGACATTTCGATATTTGGGTAAGTTGAGATACTTGTGTCAAAACAACCTCTTGAGAAATAAATGTTCGAAAGTAGACCTAAATGTAGGTAGTTCTTGAGGAGTTTATTTATGGTCTTTTGTACAACCCAAACTAAATAATGTACTTGTGTGACAAATGCTAGTTTTATTTGCAAAAGTAAAAATGAAAGGTTGGGGATCTGAAAAAGAGTTGAATGGTGTTGATTAACTAATTCCAAGTAAAACCACATAATAGTTAACAAGTGTTGTTAACCATTTATTTTCATTTGAATGTTAATTTCTAGTTATCAACTAGATAAGCCTTCATCGTAGTGGAAGAGTAATGAGATAACTTAACCTTTACAAAAACTTACTTGAAATCTATACTCTCATATTAGATGACAAGATTAAAACTTATAAACTTCAAAGTAGTGAGAGAGTTATGAGATGACTCAACATCTGCTATGGCTTAATGGAAGTCAAAGTTTTCATAATGGATGACAATAATTGAAAGTAGTTGACAAAAAGAGATTATGTCAAAGTAAAAAAAAATAGGATAAAGTAGTGTATTTAATCTCAGTTATTTTTGTAGATTTTCATTGATGGGGCCAAACTCAAAGGATATGAATAGATTTATAAAAGAATATATGAAAATGTAGAACTTGGAGATAGATATATTCAAAGTAAGACTCTTGGCGTAAGGTGAAAACCAGCGCTAGAACTAGCAGTGAAAATGGACCATGAGTCAATTTTCTCATTAGTTATTTTAATAAAGTCTTTATGCATTATTTGATTCAATGTTGCATATGAGATATGTAAAAATAAATAACTTCTTTTATGAAAAGGAGATCAATGCATCTAAAAAAAAAAAAGGCAAATTTTCAATGGTTGAGAAAAAAAGTTTACAAAATTATGACATTCATTTGAGAAATGAATTTCACTATTAGGATCTTTTAGAATACTGGTTTAATATAGTATCATAACCCATGACTTTGAACGATGACAAGAAAATGAAAAGTGGGTATTTATCTGTTTTATATCGATATTTACTCATTATGAATGAAGTAGAGATCAGTATGAAAGTCTGAATATATAACTAATTCCAGATAGTTGATTTGAAATGTTTTGTATATTAAAAGTCCAAATAAAGATGTTAAAGACATGATGTTAAGTTTGTCTCATGCATCTCACATTTACAAAATTGTTATTTAATGTTGGATGCAATAGCTTTAGATGGAATGGTAGTGTACCATTCTACAAAGATATTGATATATCTAAGGGAAAAGTTCCCTAAGACACCTCAAGTGTTGAGTAGATGTAAATCTAACATGAGACTTAATTAACATTTAATATACATTTTGTTAGTTAAATCAATTAAGTCAATGGTATGAACATTGAGTTTGAAAATTAAAACTTATGAATAAAGGATGTAGGTGTATAAAGTTTAAGATTTGATTTTTTACGGGATACATTGTCTCATACAAGATTTAGAGAAATCCATGTTTTATCCTAGTTGGTATAGATTGGACTATAAAGTGATAAGTTTGTTTATGAAGCAATTATTTGCATAGTTTTGTTATATCCTCAAATATTTGAAAGTTGTTTCATATTTAAATTAGTCTATCCACTTTATGAGGTAATGTTGTGCAAAGACTAAGTCTTAGGAGATTTATAAACACTGAGTTGTAGGAATAAAACAGAATGAGAGAAACATCTTGGTGGTGATTAGATGGTTTTTGTTTACATAAAAAATTGAATTATATAAAAAGATTCTCTAGGCTAAAGTGTGAGAGGATCTCCTAGAATATCTAGGACTACGGGACATGTCTCTAGTGCGCTAGGGCAAGTGGGAGAGCATGTTGGGTATAGAATATGCCCTAGAATACATGTTTTACCAGCTTTTGTCCCACCGACTTTAATGCAAGTAGGAGATTGTTGATATTTGAATCGAGCATGTTGGGTATAGAGTATGGACTAGGATACATATCTCAGTAGCTTTTGTCCCACCAACTTTATGCTAAGAGATTGTTGGGATGTATGCCCTAAATCCTTATAGTTATATGTTATTTGTTGGTTGATTATTTTACATATGCAATAATCAATTAAAGAAAGATCCAATGTTAAGATCCAATGTTATTTTATGTAACTTAAACAAGTAGACTATGTTTAAGTAATAACCTAAATATTCTGTAGTATATGGATAAGATTGGGTGTCTTATCCTAGTGGCATTACGGATACGACCCACTTTGTAATTGTTACAATAGTCGTAAAGTGTTACAAATGATTTGATCCTAATCGTTCATATGGAGACGTGCGAGTGGGGGTATCCTATATAAAGAGTTTGTATATGACCGGACAACAAAATGATTAGTCTCTCTTTATAACACCATTGATTGAAGAGATTAACATTTCATAGGATGATCAAAGGTAACTCGACCTTAATCCTTAGTGAGTTATGAACTCCTGTCTATGAGGGTATTTCTTTTATCTGTATGGGTGAGAAAAGGCCATATTCTTCGACTCAATAAACCTATTATTTTGGAGATTCGAGTAGAAAGCTGAAAACACAGCTACACAAGATGAAATTACTCTTTCCCGTTTTTAGGGTAAATAGATGAATTTCTCCTTTAAAGGCTGATTTCGAATCTTGAATAATGAGACCCCACCCTCTCACTGATACGAGAGGGATTAGTTTATAGTTGAACTATAAATTGTTTGTTCATTAGAGGGATTGGTGGTACTTAAGGAGTTAGATATAACTACAGGAGTAAAATGGTAATTTGACCTAACTGTAGTTACGAGTGATTCGTGAAAAGTCGACTTACTTTTGATTGGTTATATCCATGGACACAAAATATATCTACAGTGCGAATCGTGTAACGGTGGGTTTTTAATGGAATGATCTGCAATTAATGAATTAATTAAAGAGTTTAATTAATTAATCTCGTATTGTTGGACTTTCTAATCTATAAGTCCACAAGGTCCTTTTGCTAGCTCACTAATGGTAAAAACAAGAGTCAACTACTTTTAAATTAATTGAATTGTTCAAATTAAATAAGAGAATTAATTATTTAAGATACAATTAATATAATGTATATAGAGACATTATAATATAAAGTTAATTTTGAATAAGATTCAAAATTATACTTTATTATATAAGAGAGATAAATTTTTTAGTAAGATTCAAATATTAATTATATGAATGAGATTCATATAAAACTTTAAGTTAAAATTAATATAAATATGACTCATATTAAAATTATAGATTATATGAGACAACAATGTATTTGAATAAGATTCAAATAAATAATATGAATGAGATTCATATTATAACTATATTGGGAATGGTGTCCTAAATCTCCTTGTAATCTTGTAGTTTGTAAACTCTGTATAAACATATTGTTGTTAATAAAATAAGTATTATTTTATAAGCATATACCCAATCCAAAAAACTAAGATCCGAGGTTATTTCATGTAATTTAAACAAGTAGAGACATACAAGTGGATCTTGTTTAAATAATAATCTAAATGGTCTATAGTAGATGACTAAGGTTGGGTACCATATCCTCGTGATACTACGGATACAACCTACCTTGTAAGTATTACAAGTGTTGTAAAGTGCTACAAATGATTTGATTTTGATCATTCATGTGGAGTCATGCGAGCGGGGGTATCCTATACAAAGGGTTTGTATAAGACCGGACCACGAAATGTTTAGTCTCTTTATATAATACCGTTAATACTAGAGACTTACATTTATCTAGGATGACCATAGGTGATATGACCTGAATCTTGAGTGACTTGTGAACTCCTGCTCATGAAGGCGGTCTTTTGATTTGTATGGGTGAGAGTGACCAAGTTGCCAACTCAACATACCATTTTGGGGATTCGTCTGACTGGGGAGCTGAGAACTCAGCTATACAAGATGGAATTCACTCCTTCCCCGATGTAAAGGCAAGTAGATAAATTGCTCCCTTAAGGGTTGATTCCAAGTCACAAACATAGTAGTCACACCCTCTCTTGGCCCGAGAGGACTTGCTCCTAATGGGACTATGACTTATTATTCATTAGAGGAATCATGGTACTTAATGAGTTAGATGTAACTACAGAGGTAAAACGGTATTTTGGCCCAGTTGTACTTACAAGTAATTTGTGAAGGGTCATCGCACTATTGATTGATTATATCCAATGGACACAGAAATATATCTGTAGTGCGAAGAGTGCAGCTGTCGATTTTTAGTGGAGTGACCAGCAGTTAACGGATGTTGGGTAATTTAATTAAAGAGTTTAATTATTTATCCGAGTACCGTTGGAGCTTCAATCTACAAATCCATAAGGCTCCCATTATAGCACAGCAGGGATTTAATCTTTGGATTAATTTGAAGTGTTCAAATTAATTGGGGGAATTAATTATATATGATATAATTAATTATAATGTATTTGATATATTATGAGAGGAATTTGAATATGATTCAAATACCAATTATATGAATAAGATTCATGTAATTAAATATAAATATGATTTACATTGAGAGGAATAAAATATTTGGATATGATTCAAATATCATTTATATGAACGAGATTCATATAAGTGGATTTAATATAAATGTGATTTATATTAAATGTCATGTATAGTTGAGAGAGAATAAAAATTATAATTTATGTTGTATTTGATGCAATATAAAACTATAGGCTATATGTTATATTTGATATAACATATAATGTATATATAATAAAGTAGTTATTATATATTCTATTTTATTAATTTATTTAAAATTAATAAAAGGGAAGAAGTTATAACTTCCTTCCCATATTCTCTCAATAACTAATGTGTTTTTAAAATTGGTTAGAGAGATCATCTTCTACAAGTGTTCTCAATCTAAGAGAAGAGTTCTTTAAGAAAAATCTTATCCTCTCCTTCTTCTTCCCTCTACCAAGGATTCAAGCAAAACCCACAACTCCTACTTGAATTCTTTAATCCCAGAAGAGAATACAGAAGGTTCTCGACTGGTAGTGTCCGAGCGAGAAGAAGGGAGATTCGCGAGGAAGGAGTTCCGTTCATGATTATTTGAGGGATTCGTGAAGAAAGGTTCTTCAAAGGTGATATCTCTTGAACTTGTTTTCTTGTAAAAAGCATGTTGTAGTTTATTATAAATGCATATCTATTGTATGTTTACTGTAAATTATGTTTTTAATACTTAATGAAATTTAGACGATCCAGTTCTGCTCAAGGATCTGCTCATGTCGAGTTTCCTTTAAACTATAGGGTAAATTTAATATGAATGAGATTCATATTAAAACTATAGATTAAGTTTAATGTGAATGAGATTCATATTAAAACTATAGTATATGAGAGGAAATACATCTGAATATGATCTAAATGCGATGTTAATTAATATTGATATTTAGTTAATTGATATTAATTAATTAGATTAATTAATATTATTTTAATTAAATAAGATTTAATTTAATTTAATATAAAAGTTAACTCCTCTGCAATTAGCAAGAGAGGTAATGGGAGATTGAGGGGAGTTATCTCTCCCTGCACATGTCTAATTCATAGAAGAAGAGTTCTGTGAGGTTAAAGAGACAGAAGAAGAGTTTCGTGAGGTTAAAGAGACAAAAGAATAGTTCTTCTGGACAAGCATCTCACTCAATTTCCTCTCAACATATCATTCTCTTTATCTCTAAAAAAAGTTAGCTTTCTATTCTCCAAACAACAAGATCCCACCATCTCAATTCTTGCTGGAGAATAGTAAGGAAGGTCCAAGGGTGATGTCTTGTTGATGTTCTTATACGTTGAGTTCGAGGAGGAAGTCTTTGCAGAGGAGTTCATGGTTGTTCGTGAGTTGCAAAGAAGAATTACTTTGAAGACGGTCTTCAAAGGTTAGTTCTTCTAATCTCTTTATACTTTGTACAACATGTTCATGAGTTTTATGTTTATCATGGATATTGTATGCTTATCTATTTTTCCTTGATTTTCAAAATGGATTTCGAAAGCACACACGTTCACACGCTTCCACTATGGAATTTGATTCCTCAGACTCCCTAAAACACAAAAGAATATAAAAAAGGGACCAAACCGATCTAGCCAGCGAGTGCACTTCCCAATTACAGTTCTTAGAACATATGAGAAGAAATGTTCCTAAGAGTTCAACTAACTTCCGACAAGGTCACACTTTTAATTGTAGCAAGATCACAATCGATATCCTTCAACGAAGTAATCACCTTGAAAAAATCCAACTCAATAATTAATAAAGGGATCAAGATCCCGAATCTGGAAAGCAGAGAACTCAACCCTTCCTTAATCGCTTTCATTCCAATCAAATATCCAATAGACTAGTGAACCACCCGACCCACACCACCTACACCAAACTCATCACTCAAAGAAGTGTCAATATTCATCTTCCATCCCGCAGGGGGCGGCTTCCAAAACTCATGATTTGATAGGCTCCTAAACTTTGGGACAGCCAGATGTTCGTAATAAAAATTTGTTTCTTGCACTGCCCGGCCGATCAGCTTGCACACTTGAACAATATCGGTCAACAAATCCAAAACAATGTTTTTTGCCAATGGTTTCTGCACGTCCAGATTCTCCACCAAATCAGAATAATTGTGGCAATCTCGTCCTGTTTGAAATTCTCCACAATCCAATTTCAAAGCATCATCGGATTCGACCAATCCCTATGAAGGCATTGAATCCCAATGCGAAAGTGATTTGTCACTTTGCCCTAATTGTGTTACAGGAAAAATTACATGTTACAGGAAAAACTATATGACATAAACAAAAGAATTAGGCTAAACATTAGTTCTACAAAATTAAAGAAAAGAGAAATACCTTTGTAGAACCTATTCTTCGAATCTTCTCCCAATCCACTGTAAATGACAGCACAATCGAAAAACGAGTAAGACACGATCACCAGTCTTCTCTGTTATCCTCTTGGGAATAAGGAAGCTTGTGGGAGCTTTTGATTCTTGGTGAAGAACTCTTCTTTATACTTTCTGTTGTGAGAGGAAGAGAGATTTCTATTCAATTTGTTATGGTTTTAAAATAATACGTGAGGGGAGTTAAATCCTCTTGTCGCACTATAATGTGACCAATTATTCATAGATATGAGATGAATATTGACTATGTGGTTGAGTGTATTATGCTTAATTGGATCTGACCAATTTATATTCCTAGTACTATGCTAGTTGAATTATGTTCATTTGAAACTAACTTTTTAATTTTTTTTGTTGCACTCTAAAACTATAGTGTATATTTATTATTAACTATAGTGTATATTTATTATTTCTTACATTTTGTAGAGAAATATTATCTAATTTAAAAATTAACAAAACTTAATTTGATTATTTGTTTATTTAACTTATTTAAATTAAATTAGGTTTAATTTTAAGTTAAATTGGTCACATTATAGTGCGGCAATAATGTGAGATGGTCACATTAATTGGTCACATTATATTCGTAGATATGAGATGAATACTGACTGTGATGGCCAATTATATAATGTGACCCATTAATAGTAGATATGATCCATGATTCAAATCTCTACCTATGTGGTTGAGTGTATTATGCTTAAATTAGTTGAGCTATGAAGAGATTGAGTATTTCGATCCCACAACGGAATCGGTGGAATCACATCCTTTGATTCTTAATAGAATTAAAATCAGTAAATTTTTTTAAAAAAAAGTATAAACATATTAAAAAAATTTACCTTGATTTTTCCAATGTGGGATTCTCAACATATCCCTTTAAGATGATGCCTCTTTTGGGTTCACCAATCTTGGTCGGATCACAATTTCTTCTTATTGGAACAACATTACCCGTTTGGGCTTTATGGGCTCTGATACCATGTTTGATTGTGAGTTCCCTTGATTTTTCCAATGTAGGATTCTCAAGAATTTCATTCAAATTAACTATATGATAATGTATCTATATACATTAGTGCTTATATTAATGGTTTCTAATACAATAAATATATGTTTCTTTAATTTAATTAATACATATATTTGAATATTTATGTTTTTGAGTTGATTGGTGATTTAACATAGTATCAGAACAAAAAGTATCGTATTCGAACTTTTGTTGAAAATTCTATAAATTTTCAAAGCCACATGTGATGAGAGTATTGAAGTAATGATACAATTAAATTATTATAACCCATCACCTTAAGTTTTTGGATTAATGAATGATTTTAGAAGAAATGGCAACACCATTGAGCTGAAAAACTTTATATATAAAGATTTAGCATTTGGAAATCTATAATATAAGCAATCAATACTTTTGAAATTGAAAAATGAACTTTGATAAATAAGCTCCTCATAACAATAAAGGAAAAAAAAAATGGACAAGGACGTTTTAAAATGTTCAGAAATGTAAAGTTAAGTTTTACCTCGAAAAACTTGCTCTAATTCTTGATACATAGAAATAGAAATATGAAAGATTCAGTTTAACTAAATGAGAAAATTAAATTTTGCCACAATAGTGTAACATAAATAGAAAAAAAAAAAATCGTTGCTAGTTTATGACGTTAAAAAAAGTAAAAGGTTCTCATCTTTCTAGATTCAAATCAAATGATCTATATCTTATTCAACTATTAAAAATATTTTTAAGTATAATAAAATGTTATTGTCTATCAATGATAGACCGTGATAGACTTCTATCTATCACCAATAGATAGTAAAATTTTACTATATTTATAACTAAATTGACTCATTTTTCTATATTTGAAAACAACCCAACAAAAAGTATAGAATCTAAAGATAATGTGATACACAAAATGTAAAACATAAAAAAATAAAAAAAAATAAAAATCTTAGAGATAATGTGCTAATAATTTAAATGGTAAATTTGTTATATTTGTAAATAAGTTGACTCATTCTATATTTGAAAACAACCTTATTTTTAAACAATAATAGAATTAGCTATAATTCAAAAATATTGTATTTTAACTATCTATCATAATTTTTCAATTTCAATTTAATATGGTGTAAATATTCAACTTTGTACTTAATAGATTGTCGACATAATAAAATTTTAAAATTCATACATCTATTAAATACAAAGTTGATGTTTTATTAATCATTAGTCTATGTTTGAAAATATAACGTATATAGTAACTCATTAGTCTATGTTTGAAAATATAACGTATATATATTTTAGAAATACGGAACTCTTGATCCTTATCAATTGAATTGAACTCTTTTTTGCTAAACGTATATCTATTCAATCCTAAAAGTGGTAAAACTAAAACTTTTAATGTAATAATATATAAATAAAAATACGTTGATAAATTAGAAAATAAGGTAAGAAAATAGTTAATTATGATTTCCAAAGTACCAAATCAATTCGTAGCTTGTTGGTTAAGTTGGATGGCTGAGCCAGCTCAGTTTATTTCATCCGTCACAGGTTCGATCCGATTGGTACAAAGAAAGAAACAACAAACCAAATCATCATGGTTACGGTTAAATATTTGAGGTATTCTATAATACCTTTTGATTTAATTTATATTTTTAATAATAATTTCATTTGAAAATCGTTCAAGCACTTATTTTTAATCGTCCATTTTGGACAATCAACATTTAAAGAAGTCTACATATTTTTTAAAATCAATGTATGGATGATCTTCAAAGATAATCATAATTGGTCTAAATTGATTAACCTAAGATAATTTAGAAATTTAATTGACTTAAATTATAAGTTTTACACAATATTGGTCTAACGAAACCTGAAGGATGGTGTAAATTGATATACTTACGAAAATTTATCCTAAATTTTGATTAAACTACAAGGGAAAATTTTGAAAAGTTTTTAGCAGACAGACTCCTAACTTACATTTGTCAAGCTATTTAGCCTCACACTTTTAGCAATACTATATACCTAATAAATTACAATACATGGGAATAAAAGAGAAAGAAATAAACTCAAAGGACTAATTTGCAAAATCCCAAATCTTCTACACCCAGCTGATAGATGAAATTAATAGCCTCAAAACAGTCCTAATACAAAATTTTGGAATTGGAATCTAAGTATCAAAATAATTCTATTTTAAGGAGTGTAGGGGTATTTTTGTCCAATATTTTATTTAAAATAATATGTGATTTTTTGAAGAAAAACACATTTAATCATTCTTCAAAAACACTTATTTTGTTTTAGTCATTTGTCTAAATGTCCTGAAATTAAAATAAAAAATGTCGAGAGTATGTTAAATATGGATGCACAATAGACAAGTATATACGATGATCTATGAAATCGTCACACAAGAATTTATGATTCAAAATTTTGACCTCCTTGTTGAGTGTAAGATACATAAATAAGTTGAGGTTTATTTATGTTGGCTTATACAATATAATTTGTAGGACTTACTAAAAGGTGTAATTAACTATAATTCTAAAGATCAATGTAATCATCTATGTTTCAAAAATGTAATTACATTTTTGCTACCATCACAAAATTTATATTTGAATCATATATATTCTTGAATGTTTAATTTTATATTTAATAGATTATTAGAAGGTTAAACTAACTTTTGGAA
The DNA here is from genome assembly GCF_009727055.1 of Benincasa hispida. Taxonomy (NCBI): domain Eukaryota; kingdom Viridiplantae; phylum Streptophyta; class Magnoliopsida; order Cucurbitales; family Cucurbitaceae; genus Benincasa; species Benincasa hispida. Next base: position 13,718,052 of record NC_052358.1, read on the forward strand.
TTGATTAACCTTCATCCATGTTATATCAAACACAACAGTCAAATTTAAAATTAATAAATTAAAAGTATAGTGTCTTGTTACTTATTAGTCATATTTGAAAGTATAGGTACCCCTACCAACTTAAAAATTGATAAACTAAAAAATTTATTTTAATAAAATATAAATTAAAAATAAGTTATACTTTTATGAAATATAAAATAAGGTCAGAAATTATACTTTTAAAAATGATATTAAATAAGGCCAAAAATACATTCACTTTTAGGTACTTCCATGGTATAGGTAGAAGAAGTTGGTACGGAAAAACCTTCGGTATAAAGTTTGAAATGGTAGCTTGTTGGCTAAGTGGGGCGTCGGTGCTTTCCCCTCGTTGCAGGTTCGATCCATTTCGCTTGAGAGAGAATAGTAATTACAGCAAATAATGTTACGAGTTCAATATATTATAAAATACCTTTTTAAATTGTAATAAATAATATTTTCTAAAAAAACATGTAACAAAAAATAGCAACTTTAAGCAGCATCACGTTTTTCCCCTTTGAGTTACCTACTTCTAAATGGTTCCAAATTTCGAATAACAACCAACAACGATTAAAGTTATTTTGCATATTCGACATTAGATTTGAGTTACCCACTTCTTAATAGTTTCAAATTTCGAACAACCACCAACAAGGATTAAAGTTATTTTGCATGTTTATTTGATTCAAAGTTCCATTGGGCAAGGAAGAGGTTGAGCTTCTAGTTTCTAGAGTTTGTGATTAGAGGTAAGTAATCTTACTACTGGAACTGCCCACGGGCCAGACATTAGATGTATGCTAGCATGATAAATGAATGTTCTGGCAGGATGATAGCATGATAGACTGATAGTATAATATGATCAAAGTATATTTTGGTACGATATATGAATTATTTATTTATGTACATAGATACTTGAATGCTAGCATGAGATGGTATGTGATTCCATATAGTTGTATTTGATCTGTTGACGTTGAGGATTGTAAGACTAGTTACAAGGATAATTTTGACTGTTCTGAGATTTAATAGACTGTTTAGAAAAGATATATGAGCATGTGATAATATGACTGAAGCACGTTAATGAATGAGTATGATTTAGAATTTTATGAGTTAATGTATGAGTATGATTTAGAATTTTATGAAATAAATTAAAAGGACGATTGGGCATGACCCTAAATTATGATTTAAGCGACACCACTATGGAAACGTCTTAAAGTTAGGTAAAAGTTGGAGCATTTTGTTGATGTCCTTATTGATGTGATTTATTATGAAAGTACGTGAGTATATAATGTATTATGAAATTTCAAATGTTTGATTGTTACATGAGTTAGTGCGTGAAAGTGGTGTACTAGAGTGGATCCATTAATACTAGATTAATTACGTATGTTGAGGTTAACTAGCCTGACCTTGATCATGAGATTTTAGAGGATTCATGATTAGGTGAATGTTATATGTAATATGAAATTACATACAATCTCTTTTCCTTTCCAGACTATGTGACTGCATGAAAGTGATGCACGTCCAAAGGCACTAGTACATGAAAGAGATGTACTAGGGCTGGTGTGTATGAAAGTGATACATACCCAGAGGGTACTGGGGTGTACGAAAGAGGTACATACTCACTGGGTTATGTGTATACAAAAGAGGTGTATGCCTAACCATGTGTACGAAAGAGGTACTCATCCCTACCTTTATAGAGAGGATCTGGGGTGTACAAAAAAGGTACATACTCGGTGGGTTATGTGTATACGAAAGAGATGTACATACTCAGTGGGTTATGTGTATACGAAAGAGATGTATACATAACTAGATGTACGAAAGAGGTACATATTAAGTGGATTATGTGTATACAAAATAGGTGTATACGTAACCATGTGTACGAAAGAGGTACACATTAAGTGGGTTATGTATATACGAAAGAGGTGTATGCATAACCATGTGTATGTAAGAGATTGTGTTTCCTTTGGGATTCACTAGAGGTTGTAGGTCCTACGGGACTTAGAGGTAGTGGACATACTTAACTACAGTAGGATAGAAATAAGTTTTTCATGCATGTATGAGTCCCATGAGAACTAGAGCAGTTTATATGTGTTCACCAGAGGTGGGTATCTAGAGGACATAGATGCCCAGCCGGTTACTTACTGAGTATTTTATACTTATTTTTTCTCATGTTGTTATTTCAGGTAAGGGTAGAGATGCACCGGCGATGGACAAGCGGAATTCGTGATCGAGCCACTGGGACTAGTTTTTATGCTTTCGCATCATGAGATTTAGAGTTCTTTTCATGTTTCTCGTAATTTTTAGTTTTGATGTTTAAAACTTACATTTAAGAATCGTTTTTCAGACTTATTTATTATCCATTATGATTTACGGGTACCCTACTATTGATTTAGTATTTGAATTTAATGAAAGACTTTTGAACTTACACCATAACTGAGTGTCGTTTTGAGTTTTATGCATGCATGTATTTAGTAACGACCTAACTTAAATCCTAGGGGGTCGGGTCGTTACAAAAAGTGTAGTGTCTTAAGACTTATTTAGTTATATTTAAAAGTATAGGTATCTATACGAAGTTAAAATTTGAAAAACTAAGGCCTCATTTGGTAATCGCTTTATTTTTGTTTTTAAAAATTAAGCATGTGGACACTACTTCCACTTTCAAATTTTTTCATTTGTCATCTACCTTTTGTCAATAATTTAAAAAATCAAGCCAAAATTTAAGAACAATAAAAGTAGCTTTCAAAGTATTGTTTTTTGTTTTTAGAATTTAGCTAAGAATTCAATCATTATACTTAAGAAAAATGTAAATCATTATAAGAAATGTAGATGAAATAGGCTTAATTTTCAAAAACAAAATTTAAAAGTCAAATGGTTATCAAAGGAGGCCTACAAATTTTAATTCAATAATATCTAAATTAAAAACAAGATACTTTTATAAAATAGAAAATAAGAGCAAAAAATTGTACTAAAAAAATAATTCAAATTTTGGAATAGATTTTGAAGTACCGAAACATTTCGTAGCCTGTTGGCTAAGTGAGGCGTCAGTGCTATCATTCGTCACAGGTTCGATTCGTTTCGGTAGATAGAAGAAAGGGAATTAAGTTACGACCCAATATTTGAGGTATTTTAAAATACCTTTTTCTACAAAAATAATAATTAAAAAAAATGAAAGGTGCCAAATTTCAAACTTAAATTGTAATTAAAAAAATGTTTTTTTCTAGAAAAATGTAAGAAACAATAAATATACACTTCAATTTTAGAGTAAAAAAAAAAATGGAAAGTTAGTATTAAAGGAACATAGTTCAATTGAGTTACTATTTTGTACATACTATTAATTTCGAAATTGGATATTTGATTTTCATAATCTACATATTGTTAAAAAAAAAAAAAATCGAGAAGTCACACTAAATCAAGCCACTCAATTGGTTTCTTTTGATTTTTTAGTATAAAATCTGACATCTTAATTTCTTTTTGGAGATAACAAAAATTATTCGTTAAAATTAATTTTTTTTATAGAAGCAATCTAGTCAAACTCTAATCTCAACTCCCTTTTAATATTTTAACTATTATGGTGCATGCATGTTTGTTATTTAGAAAAAGATAAAATGAAAGAAGCAAAGATGTTTAATTTCAATGTGGACCAAGAACCAAATCGATATATTATTTAAATAATTTGTTAATTGAAATACCTCATAATTTTATAGATTTAGCAATTAGGGTATACCTGTCTGGTATTTTATTTATAAAAAATATGTAATTTTTCGTTTAGGCATTTATCAAAGAAAAACCCATTCGATCCTCTTCAAAAATACTATTTTGTTTTAGTCATTGGTTCAACTGCCTCTGGATTGAAATAAAACGTGTAGGCAATATTGTAAATATAGATGCATGATGGGCAAGTATATAATGTGACCCATTAATCGCGAATATGATTTATGATTCAAATCTCTACCCTCGTGGCTGAGTGTATAATGCTAAAAGAGTTATGAAGAAATCAAATGCTTCAATCCCGTAACGGAAATGATGGAATCTCATGATTTGGTTCTTAATAGAATTAAAAAAAGAAAAAAAGAAAAAGGGATAAGCATATCTAGAAATTGACATTTGTTGAACGGTTACCAACAATTTTTTATTCAATTGATGAGTCTCTTCCACAAGATCTTCCTCCCTATATCTCTGACAATGATCTTTCAGGAGCCTTCTTGAAAGAAAATAAAGAATTATAAAAGAAAAAAATTTAAGAGAACTATTCTCTATGTTTTTTAAGAGAGGTAGAGCAAAATACGTGAAAACACATTTAAGGGTTGGAATTGGATGGGGATCATTTTCAAATTAGTTTAAAGTAACAAAAGTCTGAAGTTTTATCTCAAAACTTAGTAAAATCGAAATACCAAATTATTAAAATAATAAAATAAATAAAATTATAAATTTAATCACATCTCTATTTTTTTAAAAGAAAAACAAATATTCTTCTACATTTTTTTTAGTTTATTTTAAATTTAACTATATTAAAATAATTAAGATAACAAGTTTAAACTAATCTAAAATCTAATCACCGATTAAATACATGAAAATATTTCACAAACTCCATATTTATAAATCTGCACTTCATTCTCAGATTTTCTAAGCTTGCACTTCAAACACGAGCTTCTTAAACTCAGACTTCCAGAACTTGCACTCCAAACACAGTTTTCTTAAACCTAGGCTACCTAAACCTCTTAGTCTAACCCCCAAACTTAATATTCTCAAACTTAAGATTCCAAACTTGTGCACCAAACATTCCTTCAGGGTTTTTCTTGGTCCTATTTATAGGACCTAATAAGGTTACTTTAATTAATCAATTTTAATATCTTATATTAAAATAATTAATTATTTGAATCATATTCAAACGCATTAATGCTCACATATTCTATAGTTTTAATTTGAATCTCATTCATATTAAATGGATAATGTATTTGAATCATGTTCAAATACATTAATTCTCTCATATTATATAATTTTAATTCAAATTTCATTCAAATTAACTATGTAATAATGTACCTAACTTCATTAATACTTATATTAATTGTTTCTAATAAAATTAAATATGTTTCCTTAATTTAATACATAAATTTGAACATTTCAAATTATTCTTTCAATACCTTTGATCCATGTTGGTCCGTTGTAAGTTATCAAGGGGACCTCGTAGACCTATGTATTATAAGCTCCACTAATAAGAATAATTAACTAAATTCTTTAATTTATTAATCTCCATTAATTAATTATAGGGCAAACCACTATAGACCTATAATTGCACTCTTATGCACTGTAAAACAAGTTGCACCCATGGATATAACTATCACAAATAAGTCGATCTTTCATGAGTTGTTCGTAAATACAGCTGGGTCAAAGTTTGTTTTACTCCTGTAATTGCCTATTTTTCCTTTAAGTACTACTGATCCTCTAATAAATATATTGTTTATGATCTAACCATAAACCAAGTCCCTCTCAGGCCAATGAGAGGGTGGGGTCACTCGTTCAAATCCTGAAATCCTCACTTAAGGAAACTATTCATCTATTTTCTCTATATGCAAATAAGTGAATTCTATCTTGTGAAATTACGTTTCCAGCTTCCTATTTGGTCAAGCCCCCGAGATGGTAGGCATATTGAGTCGATGACTCATACCACTCTTACTCATATAAATCAAAGGAAGAACCCTTACAGACAAGATTCTATAACTCCCTCAGGATTAAGATTGAGTCATATATGATCATCTTGTGAAATATTAATCTCTTCAATTAACGGATTTGCAAAGAAAGATTAAATACTTTTTTAGTCCAATCTTGTACAAACTCTTTAGGTAAGATACCCTCACTCACATGTCTCCACATGAAGGATTTGACAAACCATTTGTAACAATTACAAAGTGGGTCATATCTATAGTGTTATCAGAATAAGGTAGCCAACTTTGTCCATATACTATAGACCCTTTAGGTTATTACTTAAACATGATCAACATGTATGTCAATTACATACTATTCAAGATTACATTTAATAACCTTAGATTTTTACTGCAATAGATAATTTAATATTGCATATTTAATAATTAAATTAAATAATCATTAAATAACTACGAGGGTTTAGGGTATAAACCCAACAAACTATACTTATCTGGGCTTGTAGAACTATGTTTAATAGTTAGGCCAATGAATTTTAAAAATCATCTTTAATAAGTTGTGGAACTTCTAATTTTGTTTCCAAAGGTCAAATATAAAAAGTATTTGATATGCCTTTAAATATTCAATCTTGTATTTAATATACTATTGACATATTAAAATAATATCAATATTTACGAATGTATTAAATACATAAAATTAAAAAATTAGAGGCTTATTATACATAAAATTCAATTTAACAAATGAATACATTTTTAAAATTATCAAAACATTAAACACTTATGAGTAATGTTTTAGAATTTAAATACCTAAACCTATCCCAACCTAAAAGTTAAAAATTTACAACTTTATATTTATATTTTTTAGTACGTAAAACCTTTTTATTTAATGAACTATAAATCTTTAAAAAAAATAATAATTACAAAATTTAGATAAAATAATTTCATTGTAGGCTATGAAGCACCAAAACAAGTCGTAGCTTGTTGGCTTGGTGGAAAGCAGAGTTAGGCAGACTCAATGCCTTCCACAGGTCGCGAGTTCGATCTGTTTAGGTATGGAGAAGGGAAATGATGATGATAATAATAATAATAAATGGTGTCTAATCGTTAAGGTATTTCAAAATACCTTTTAGCAAATAAAATAAAATAAAAAATTAGAAAATAGAGCTCTCACATTTCAAATTAAAATGTAAACAAATAATAAATGTTGCAAATTTTACCATATGTCCAATTTTCGAAGAAGTCACCAAGCTCATTAATTTCTACCAATCAAATCAAATCAAGTATAACACAAAATATTGTTGGATTAACCACTTAAAAAGTTTCAATTTCATTAAATATAGGTTGACATAATTTATCAAAAGGTTAGAGGTAGAGGTTGTTACTCAATTCACCTAATTCAATCGGTATGGTAAATAAATTTTTTATATTAACATTTTATTTACTTTTAGAATAAAAATTTAAATAAATGATCTAGATCTCAATCCAAATATTTCATGATTAACTTAGGTTCATTATTTGATAAGGATTATTCATTTTAATTTGAAATATGGAAATTTTTCTTTCTTTTTTTAGCGTAACAAATACTTAGAGTAGGTTAAATTAGACATTAAGAGATTTAATAGTTTCTTAATCAATTCAAATATTCGGATTGATTTATTGAATATTAATAGTTGTTGTGGAAGAAAAATACATTATTGCAATTTCTAGAGAGTTAAGTTCAACTTCAACTTCTTTAAATTATTTAAACTCTTTATACGTTCTAAAAACTATAGTTTGACTCAAGCATGTGCTATATCTTAGATATTGTAAGAGCTGTAACAACACATTGATGTCTAAAATTTTTTAATTTGTCGGTCAATTTTTTCCTACTTCAATATATTTACGGTTGAACTATGTGCAAATCAAATAAATCTCTTCAAAATTGTCAACAATAGTAAGACTCAATTTGATTGTATTTTTATCTCAAGGTTTGAGATCCTTTATCTTTGTTGTAATACCTTTCCAAAAATAATAATTATTATTAAAATACCAAAAAAAAAAAAAAAGAAAAAAAGAAAAAACCTCCATTGCTATGAGGTTTCTATTCAAACGGCTGTCCGATGAATCATGAATTCATGTACTCTTCAATGGCAGAAAATGGGCCTAATATATTGGGCTTTGTTGAGGCCCATTGTCTACAATTAATATTGTTCTTGATAAACTAATTACAACATTATGATAAATAAATTATACACAATTACATTTTGATTTTGTTGAAAGACAATTTTGTGCTCTCAACTCTAAACTACTAAAACTTAAATTTGTAATATGTGATTTACAGCTTGATTGGATTACCGTGAAAAAAATGTTTCTAAAAGATGTGTTTTATCTTTTAAATACTTTTTATAAAATTGGTTGTTTTCTATATTATTTCGAGAAAAATACAATTACATTTTTTTCAAAAATATTTTTATATATAAATTTGTTCTGATTTGCTCTAAGAATGTAGCCAGTTCTTCGAGTTAGATTGTTTTGAGAGTCAAACCAAATATGAATCACTAAATGCATAAAGAAAAATTAAAAAAAAAAAAAAAAAAAAAAACTTAAAAACTTAATCAAATCATCACATTTACATAACTGAACTTCTCAAAATGAAAACCAACAGTTCGGTTGAAAAGTTAGTCGCTTGATTAATGGGTCACTAGGTTGTATTGAACCGTTGGAGAGAACCACAATTATTACAATCTATATTAATTCAGAACTCATGATATAAAACATATATTTTAATATGAATATATACTAATGGTTGGTTCAGGTTTATTCAGCTTAGTATTTCTATATATATTCGATTTTTAGATACTTTAACTTGAGCCAGAAAGCCAATTTGATTTCAACTTGAGCCAACAAAAGTTTAAGTTGATTTAGTTGGATTTCTTTTTCATTTTCTTTTCTTGCACCCTAGAACTTTTCTCTATGTACATAAAATACTTCTACAAATATCAAACTATTATAAAAGACTACTAATAACTTCAAATTTGTATTTTCTTTTTTAATAAGGTAGTTGAAGAATTACATGTAGAATAGTAAGTGATTAAAAATAGTATTAATACATCCACCAATCTATTAAATAAGAATAAATCAGTAATTTAAGGTAATGAAAAGATGCTTTGCTGTAATAAAGAGAAATTTGGGATTGAAAAAGCATAAAATGGGGAATATCTCCACTTTTCTATGTTCCCAAGAAAAGAATGGCACCAATCTAGCTACTTCTCTCTTCTTTATCTAACAATATTACACAATTTAACCATAATCTATTTGCTTCTGCCTTCTCCCATTCCTAACATCAGAGAGCCTTCCCATGGCTGATTCCGGCGGAACATCGTCGACGTTTTACGTTCTTCTTCTTCTTCTATTTTCTTTATTGTCCACCACTCATTGTTTCGTTCCCGATGATAAGGTAATCGATTTTTTTAACAACTAAAATCAACTATTAAAATTGATACATGAATAACAATTTATTTCGTTTACGGAAGATTTTATAAATTTTATTAATATATACTATTGTTTAAAATGATATAATTAGTTTAATATTTTAATTATTAAAAATTTAAAATATGAATTGATGTTTTCTTTTTAAATTCTCATTTAGTTGGTTGCGTCATATTATAGATTTGGCTCCTATAATTTGAACATTCGTTTTTAACTTGATAGCTATAGTTTATAAGTTTTAATTTAGTCCAATTTCAATTTGGTTTTTCGAGTTTGGGCTTTAGTTTTAATTTGTTTTGACGTTTGGTTAAATGTTTCAAATTCTCTTCATTGTGTTGGATTGTCTTTGGACAAATTCGTTTCTTCCTTTAGCTCTCAATTCTAGTATTATCCATTAATGTAGTCAGTTAAAAATATTCATCTCATTTTTTTCTTTTGCTAAATTATTAAAAACATTGTTATGTTCAATTTGGTATACGAGTATGTTAGTAACCACAAATTATGTAGTCCAAATCTCCCTATTTCCAATTTTTTTTTTCAAAAAATATATGTACGTAGATCAGTAGGCGCACCAAAATATCTGTTGACACATCCTAATACCCTCATCATATCTCATCCTATTCATTAAAATAATCAATAGATACAAGGGCAAAAGAAGCCAATATTAAGGGCAAAACAGACATGGTAGAAAGTTAGAGGAAAGCCCAAAGAGAAGAAACAAAAGCTGATAAATTGAGGGAAAAAGCGGAAAGGCTGTAGTCTTTGAAAAGCTTCGACTGTACTAAAGAAAATTATTAAAAATTGTTATTGATATATAATTAAATATATCTTTTACCCACAAGTTTAAGCATTTGTGTTAATTGATGATTTAAGATGATATTAGAGCAAGTTGGTTAAAGATGTCCTGATTTTTATTTGCTGGGCCTTCTTCATATTTCAAGTCCACAAGTGAAGGGAAATAATTGGTGATATATAATTAAATTTTTCTTTATCTACAAGTTTAAGCATTTGAGTCCGATGGTGAATTTAAGGAAAACATTCTTGATTAACTTTGAACTTGGTTTAAAAAAGTACTCTTATTCTTTCAAAATTTTTAAATTTTACTTTTGACATTTTATAAACATTTCAGCACTTTTTTTATAAGGATGGAAATCATTTTGAATTTTGGACCAAAAAAATTTGAGACCTAAGATTTTGTGATACTAACCTAGAATGAAAATATAAGTCGTTACGTTGTTTTAAGTCTCAATTTTTGTTTTAAATTTGGAATGATTTTTATTCTAAATGTAAAGTGAAAATTAATATCAAAACTTTTAGAGTTATCTCATTTTTTATATTTATTAATAATATAACTCTTTCATTTTTTTTTATTTTTGTCTATATACATGCGCACAACAAAGATGATGTGTGTAATTCAACTAAACTATAGGTATCTTAGACTATAGAGATGAAATTGAAACAAGATTAAAATCATAAAAATCAAATTAAAACTCTGACCTAAATTAATACTTCCAAAATTATGAAACTCCTTTTTTTAGCTCTAATTTTGGAACCATAATTGTAATTTGACCTTCTTTTCTTATAATAATTGAAAATACAGAAAAATTGTATGTACGCCGTCACCGTGGAAACAACTTGCACGAAAGGTGCCGACACATCGAACCACGTCAGCCTGAGATTCGGCGACACGAATTCGAACGATATTGTCGTAAGACGTTTGAATTCGAAGCAAGTGAGAAGGGTGGATCCTTTACAACCTCAAGTTCTGGACGACATGTCGAGAAAGCCGTTTCAAGCTTGTATGGTGGACCAGTTCCAAGTGACCGGAAAATGCGTGACGTCACCAATTTGTTATCTCTACCTTAAACTTGTCGGCGCCGACGACTGGCGGCCGGGATTCGTCCAAGTCCGGTCGCTGGAGGGCCCACATCTTAGCTCAAATTATTTCTATTTCCGACGGGTATTGCCTCGGCACGTTTGGCATGGATTTGACACGTGCCCGGGTGAAGTCACTCCTTTTGGCATCAAACGCAATAGAAAAGTTTAATTTACCATTGTTGAATAGATTTACCAATTTCTTACAATCTCCATATCCAACAATTTTATTTTAAATAAATAATGTACCTATTGGTTTTTTTTTTTTTTTAATCGACCCTCTAACTTCGAGATCACAAATACATTCTATTGATAAAGACAACTGAGTAAACCTTATGACTTTGTTTTGGAACAACTCCAAAATGGTATCATATAATTGCCATATAATTATTTTTTTCATCTAACAATTCTCCTCTCAAACAAAATATAACATCGAATAATGAGTCTCCTCCCATCCATCCGCTCCTAACCCTCTTGAGAATTTGCTCTTATCAATGTCTAGAGCAAAGCTAGATATAGCACAACTATGAAATATTTTTGTGGAATATATTTGATGGTGTTGACCAACTTGTCGCACACTTAATCTCCTTCTATCAATCTACCCAACTCAATAGATCTACTATTCATCCAAATCCATCTGAATTGATAGAACTCTCTACTCAATTGTTGTATGGCCAATCACTTTTTGTCGATCTAGAGTTTTATCTACATGACTCATTACTTTTGTTATCAATATTGAGGATCTCAACCATACATCTATGTTTAGACCATAATTTTGATATCATTATCAATAGATAAAAATAACAAAACATTCTCTATCTTCCGTGATATAATATTATTCACTTTAAACGATTTGAGCTAGTACTAATCATGATTTCAGTTCCCTAATCTTTCATGTCTTCATCAATAAAACTTAATAAAATCAATAAATTTAAATGGGAAGTTGGGAACTTTTGAAAATAGCATCACAATAAATAGAAAACAGATGAGGGGGGAAATAATGGAAGTGGATGGGTATTTATTATCAACTTCAATTCAATGTAAGAAAACAAGGAAATGGTTTTTGTCAAAAACGAGAACAGAGAAAAACAGACAGACGATTACAGAGATTTGGTGAAACGATGATGGAAAGTTGCATTCAGAATATTTACTACTTTTGTTGTATTGGTACCTAGATGTGACTGATCATTAATTCCCTTTGTCTCCCTTATTTTCTGTCCATTTTAAAATAAAATTATACATATTTAAACCATATCAACTTTTAATTAAAATCAAACTTGTATTTGTTGGACGAGATTTTGGGAGAAATTTGATTGGTTGAACTTTAACTTTGTATTTATATTAATTTGTTGTATAAAAAAGTATCATCTATAGTATATTCTTTTGATATAATCTCGAATATTACAAGAATTTTAAGTCTTCTAAATTTTTTTGTAGCTTCAGTTTCGAAGTCTTTGGTGGGCAAAGTCTTAGTCTCCTAAATCTTCGATCTTCAGATCTTGAGAGCTTCAGAGTTTAGTTCTTTAGATTTTGAGTGTCTCTCGATCTTCAGTTCTTAGATATCGAAAGCTTCGACCTTCAAAATTTCAAAACTTAAGAGCTTCAGACTTTAGAACTTCAGAGTGAAAGAAAAAACTGCATACTGATGTGGTGCTTATGACATAGACTCTGGTACATAAGTCAATGAGTGAGATTGTGGAAGCTAGAGAGTTTGAAAGTATGACTCAAGTTATCTTATATGAAGTTATAATGATGTATTTATAGAGAAAGTTATAATGATGTTGGCCGAGGACAAGCATCTTACTTACATTATATTATGAGCCTAGAGTGATCTCTTGGACCGGGACATGTGAAAAGCATGTCCTATTGGGCATTTGGCAAGGTTTGGTCTCGGCCATGGTCGAGGTCCAGCACATTGGTTTGGACCTTCTTAAGCCTATTTTGGTCTTTAGTTGCCACTTTTAGTCCGTATTTTGTTTCTTCTTGATTTTTTTCGTTACTATTTATACCAAATGTCAATTACACTCTTCAATCCAAAATCGCCTTCAACACTCTAATTTAGCGCTTGGTATTAACACTATTGTAGTGTACTTTTGTAACTTTAATTTCATAATATCTTAATGGTCTATTTAGAGTCACTCAAGCTATTTAGTTCATATCATGCAATGTGAAATTAGTACAAGCTTTGAAATTTATGAGTGGATATGTTGAATTAATGTATGAAATTACAATGGATAAACTGATGCAATTAAATTAGGACATATTTAGATGGACTAGAGAAAAAAAATGTTTTTCAAAACGTTAATTTATATTTAAATATTTTTTATAAAAATTATTTAAAATGCACTTTAAAATCTATTTTAAATGGTTGTCAAATACTCAATTTTTTTTATCTAAAATAACTTATTTTTTAAATTAAATACTTAAAAATGTATTATAAACACACCCTCAAACCGCATGAGAAAAATTTAACCTTTTGTAAGATGTGTGTTTTTACAAGGTATTAATTATTGGATGAATTTCTTCTTGTTCTTTGGACATGTGCATGAGAGAGAAAAAACGCTGCGTCAGAAAAATTTAATCTCTCCTCTCCCAAACCCCTAACATTATTGATTAATATTTTAAATATTAAATAATTATTAATATTATTTCAAAAGTTTATATTTAATCATCTAATTTTAGTTTTTATGTACAAAATTAATCAACAAAAACAAACACGAACCTTTAACTTCCAGACATTAGTTATACTACACATTCAAATACAGACATTTATTATTTCAGATATTTAATATCCTTATTCATTGAACAATATCCGTGATCCAATCAATCCTAAGAATAATTGCAATGGAATATTTTAGAGTTATTAATTAAGTGTAGAGAACTATTTTTAAGGAATTTCAAATATAATAAAATCTATAATAATACATTCTATTGTTGATACACTCCTATTAGTGATAGATTTTATCATTCATGGACTCCTATTAGCAATATGGTTTATTATCGATAAGACTATGAGAGTTGGATCTAAATTTTGCTATATTTGTAAATTTTTTTTATGGTGTACTATATTTACTAATACTTTGAGTTTAATTGTTGTATTTACAACTTCTCCTATATTATTCTTAAAAATTGATTAATTGACCTGGAATATCGAGGACTTCTAATCTACCCAACTAATTTAATCTGCTTTACTTAAGATAAATTGTAATTCATTTCTTGACATTAAACTTGAACTTATAAAATGGGGGAAAAAAGTTAGCTTCTATTATACGAAAATTTTATAGTATTTTTGTGCTACCTACTCGTTATGTTCACCCAAAAGGAAAAAGAAAAAAGAAAACTTTCACAACCTCATTCTTCTTCACTAAATGCAAATGAAAGCAAGCCCTTTCATCCTAATCTCATCCACGGAAAAGAGGCCATGCGTAGTGCGTCCTTTTTTGGACCTATGTGTAGACTATTATATAGATGTATCATTAAACACGTTGCGAAGCGTGGAACTCCATCGACTTTGCAAGTAGATGACTTTCATAAAATTTCAACAATTTCTTGCCCTCCTCAAAGGCCCATAGGAATGGAGTTGATGCTCCCACATCCATAGCATGAGTAGTTAAAGCAAGTGAATGATTTGAAATTCGAGTTATTTCACGGAATAACAGTCATATATATTAAGCTCATAATGGTATCTTGCAATTCAAAAGTCTCTCTATAGCTGAAGAATGAGCGTGTTCTTGGACCGTCGTAGCAACATAGATAGGGTAAAACTATTCAATATTGTTAGATCTCACATAATATGACAATCAATTAAATGAAGAAATACCTAGTAGATAAAAATGGATTCCATCTCAAAATCATTGGCAATGAAACAATGAATAACTCATGTTGGAATGCATTGAATTTGTTATATGATGCTCCATACAACCTAAGTTGTATTCGTATATATGTTATTTACGTTACTTATGATTTTGGCCCTATAAATCATAGAAGTGCGCTATATAAGTTGTCTAAATCTAATGACGCATATGAATATGTAATCTGATATTTTCTCTCTAACATAAACTGCACTTCCTTCTATGCATGGATGTAATTAACACATTATTAGTGAACCACGTAAATCTGCATGTCGATTACTTTACTCTTTATGTTTTTTGTTTTCTTTGTTTATCGATTTCAATAACAACTCATATATCATACAAAGATTCTAAGAGAATCCCATAGTACATGACTTTATAGGAATTCGAGTTCTAAATCTCTTGCTTTAATATCATACTTATCTAATATAATATTAGAGTCTGTAAAACTCAAATGGAGATTTGACTAAAAGAAAAAATAAAAATAATAAACCCAAAGACACACATCTTAAAGAGATATGTTGAGAATTTAACATCTAAAAAGATGAAATCTCATGTATTCTTACAATCTTTAGAACAAGAGATCTTGAAAAGTATGAAGACTCCACAAACTTTAAGGGCCTGTTTGGTATAGAATTTGGATTTTGTTTTACATTTTCAAATGCACCGACTTCAACTAATATGTGTTTGACAGATAACCCAGATTCTGTTTCTAAAAACTACTTCAATCCAAATAATATCAATTCTGAAAACAACATTCTATCCAAATTTTTAATTTAAAATTTAAAATTATATTAGATACAGATAAAAATATTTAGAAATATAGTATGTCAGGTAATAAACGCAACTCATTTTTTTTTTNATTAAAAAAATTAATAAAAATATTGAATTTGATATTGTAAATTTGTATAGTTTTTGTTAAAATTAAAATAAGTGAAATGCAATATTTTATAAATTATATAATATTATAAAATAATAATTATACGATTTTTTTTAAATATAAATAACATTCATAAATAAACTAATAACAGTTTACTGTCAACTAAATATTAATGAGTAACTTCAACTAATTTCATCGTTTATAAATATATAGTATTGTATTTACAATAATTATTTAAATGATAATTTAATTTCTAAATCTATTATCAACCACATATTTAAAAACATGAAATTCAACCATATCTATTTTTAAGATCTCTATCAAATAGGGTATAAATAATTTTTTTTTAAAGAGAATAAAGAAGTAATTGAATAAAAGTTGAATTTTATATAAGATATATATAAAAAACATAATTAGTTTATGTATCCTAAAGTAGGTGTGATTGAAGGTTTAGAGAGGTAGAGGCTAATGGTATAGGGAGCGGTAAGCATGGGTTTGGCATGACCGAAGTACGGCTCTGTTTGATTGATCTGACCCGCTTGTTTTTCCGTCCTGCCCAATCAATCACTCCTTGCATGCCCACCTCAACTTTATTGCTTTTTCATACTTTTTATTTCTTAATCCCATTTCTTTCTTCTTATTATTTTTCATTTTCAATTAATCAATTCCACACGTAGTATTCAATTTTCTTCGACACATCCATATATTAGGTGGATCGATATTTTTATTATATCGCATAAAAATCTACGAAATACGAAGAATAAGCATTATATATTATTATTATAAATATAATATCAACAATAAACATGTTAACTTGTTTGAAAACCATAAAATGATTATTTATTAATTTAATTTTTTATAGCTTTTTCAAAAATATCTATTGAAACCGACAATTTATTGATATTTTCATTGAATTTACTGTAAAATTAAGAACTTGATATTTTCATCGACGTTCACACATTAAACCTTGATTCTAGGGTATGAATATAAAGTCACATTGACTTTTTAAATAATAATGGATGTCTTATCAACTTAGTTATATTCCGATAGATTTTATATGTTAACTTTTTTACTATGCGTAATCTTGTTATTAAGTCTTCATTTGATAATTATTTAGTTTTTGAAATCTATGCTTGTTTTTTCTAAATTTCTTTCTCGCTGGTTTTATATTTTCTACGTAAATATTTGAATAATTAGATAATTTCCAAAGAAAAAATTAAAAGTTTCAAAAATATTTTTTTTTGTAGTTTTTAAATATTGGCTTTGATTTTTAAAACACTCCTAAAATATAGACAATAAAACGTCTAAACCCATGGATGCACCATTCAGACGTAAAAGCATTGAATTCTTGACCATTCAAACTTTTTAAAACATTGGTAAAAAAAAAAAAAAATACTAATCCAATGAATCTGGATGTGGAAGGGATGTTTATATGCTTAATTTTCAAAAAAAAAAAAAAAAAAAAAACCAAAAATCAAATGGTGACCAACCGCAAAAAACCACTTAAGGTGATTGTGAACTTCTGAGAACAAATTAATTACCTACATCGTTATTGGTAATATCATATTAAGGATAAAATTTAAGGTGATCGTGTAAATTTTGAAATTTAGGGACCAAGATGAAACAAAATTCAAATATTAAGGATAAAATTATAACATTTTGAAACTTAAAAACGAAATTTAAACTAAACTCAAATCTTAATGACTTAATGTGTAACATTTTAAAAACTAAATAGAAATTAGACCCAAAATCTAGGAATTAAAAATAAAATATTCCCTATATTTTTTAATTTAGACATTGTGGTGAAGATAATATAAGCTACAAATTAGGTCACACATATTATTAACAAAATGTTGATCAGGTCTCTCTCTCTCTTGTTCTTCTCAATCTAACATGACATGACATGTTACGTAAATACTTTGTACGATATGTTGGTTTTAAT
Source organism: Benincasa hispida (assembly GCF_009727055.1). Lineage (NCBI taxonomy): Eukaryota > Viridiplantae > Streptophyta > Magnoliopsida > Cucurbitales > Cucurbitaceae > Benincasa > Benincasa hispida. The sequence goes on from NC_052358.1 coordinate 13,735,734, forward strand.
TTCCCTCTTTGGATTTTTATTAATTTTATTCACCACACTGGAGAATTTATCAACGTGCACATTTTCAAACTTCATAACATATATTAATTTAATAAAAAAATATTTAATATTGGTAGTTTCTCAATTGGGTCAAATATATTATTATTTTCGATAAATATTAATTTATACTCTAAATTTTGGGATGTGTCGATTAAAACATTAAACTGATAATCATATTAATTTAAATTATGAATTTTTATAATTGTATCAATTTACAACCTCCTTTATATTAATATATGTGAAACTTATGATTCAAGTTAGCTAAACTCCTAAATTTTCATAAGCAATTCAATTAAGACGTTTTATTATAATTATCTTTGAAATTCATCAATGCTTGGATCTTAAAACGTGTGTAGACTTATTCAATTATCGATTTTACAAAATAGATGATCAGAGGAAATGTATTAACGATTATCAAATAAAGTTATGACTAAAAGTTTAAATTAATACATTTCTAAAAGTTTATGGGTTTAATGAATTCACTTATAATAAGTTTCACGAGGTTTCTCTCAAATGAGACAAAATGTAGGGTGTATATTAATACACTAAAACCATTTTTACACTAGTTAAAAAGTAATTCATTAATAGTAATATAAAAAGAGGGCCCTAGTTGATTACGTTCATTGTTGTTTACCCGCTTTCCATAATCGTAATGAGATGTGGGACTCTCCTTGGTATTTGTAATAAAATCGTGTAATATGATTAAGGAACAAAAAGTGTTAAATCAGATCGTGGTTGAAAATTTCCATGAGATCCAATATCTTTACCATTACAGTTATCGTTATCATCACAGATATTGTTACTGTAACAATATGAAAATTATCAATTTGTCACATTTATTGTTGTGACAAATTCATGATTTTAGATAAACGTGATAAAAATTAATCTAATTGTGTTTGTGATTCAAGCCTATTAAGATTCATTTATTAATGAAATCTCATTTCAACTATACTAATTTTTATTACCGTTTGATAAATATGGCATAGCAAAAGTACAAAGTTTAAATTGCTACATTCATTCGCTCAATTTTTTTTATTGGAATAATATAATTATAAATAAAAAAAGAATAGAAGACTATATAATTATGAAATGATGACGGTGTAGGGGGATTGGTAGTGGTCAGAAAGAGATGACCACAGCCTGATTGACATAAGGAACCGTCCAATCACGCAATTCAGTTCCATGCAAAACACACGACCCCCGCTTCATTTTGATTAGACCATACGTCGTCGTATTTTAATTCTTCATCTCTCTCTTAATCTTTTTTTTTCTTCATTAAATTAATTCTCATTTAGGAATCTATTTTTAAAATCCCTTTTAAACTGATGGTTAAATTCACTTATAATTGGGAGATTGGTGATTTTTTAGTAACTATAATCTTTGATTTATCATTAGAATTTTTTTTAATACTATGTTTATCATTGGAATTTAATTTCTACGATTCGATAAAATTCTCTTAAATAGTAGGAGCTATTATGAAAAAGTTTATCGAATGGTAAGGACCGCTAAATTTTAACTTTTAAACTTATAGGAATTAAATTTAACTTCTCTTTATTATAGGGACTAAAATTATAATTTAGGCCTATTTTATTAATACAAATGTCTGATTACTACTTTGGTTCTTATACCATAAATTTTATTCATTTTGGTTTCCACACTTTCAAAATGTTCATTTTAGTTATTGTACTTTTAACTCGTTGGGTTTTTTTTTTTATTAGAAATTCAGTTGTATCCTATCGAAAAATTTTAAAAAAAACAATATGCTCTAAGCATTATAAAAAAAGTCTATGTTTTTTATTTCAAATTTTACCAACTTAAGTATGTTAACTCTAGTTTTTTTTTTTTTTTTTTTTTTTTTTTTGTATTCTTTAGTTGATAGTGGAAAAAAAATTTGTGAGTAGTCAAAAGTTTTCAAAGAGTAATTATGTAATTAGGGTTGATGAGAGATTTCTGTGTGATTGTAATTAATTTTTACATAGTGAAAAATTTTTGGTCTATGGTTTTTTTTCCCAAAAGTTTGGAGTTTCAATTTTTATGTTATTTTCATATTTATTTTTTAAAAGTACACAAAATTTTAAAATAAGATGGAAAAAATGAGGGAAAAAAAATATTTGAAAAAACCATATATATTTGAACTTCGAAAAAACACGCACATTTAATCCACCTTGTGAGACATACAAAAGGGTAGGTTTTGCGGGGCCCACGGAATCGGATGAGCGGGCCCGGGCCCGGACCCACGCAATTCGACCAGGATCATTGTCTAGAGTTCAGTAGAGTGAAATTACCGTTCTGCCCTAATTGATTTGAATTTCTGTCTTTGTCGTTTTCCAGAAGCCAGGCCGACCAATGTCTGTTTGAAAAAAGAAAATTAAAAAAAAAAAAAAAAATCCGCAGTAAAAAGAAAAAAGAAAGAAAAAGGAAAAGAAGAAGAAGAAGAGAAAGATAATGTACTCTGCGATGTCGTTTTGCTTCTACTTCTTTTTGCAGTGTTCAAAAAATATTTACCGTCCTTTTATGGAGTTAAAAAAAAAAAGGGGCAGGCCACCACACAAATTTTAAGTTTGACGATCGTCGTGAAGTGGCGACAAACGGACGATTGAGATTATTCGACAGACAGAGATCGCTGTTTAACTGTTGACCCCCACCGCATTTATGAACTTTGCGATGCACCGCTTTATCCATATCTAATACGCGACGTTTTCCAGTGGGGAAAAAAATAAAATAAAAGATATGATGAGGTGGAATATGAATAAATGATGAATTGGCAAGGTATCTGAGTTGGCGTGTTTTGATTGGTGAAGAGGTTGAGTGATTGACAGTAGAGGAAAAGGGGGAAGTCCAAAGCGACTGACCGTCTTGTTGATTCCGTTTGAGAAAGTAGTAGTCGTCGTCGTGGTCATATTACGAGGTGATGATGACATAATCATCTTCTTACTCCCTCTTTGTTTTTCCTTTTTTTCACACCTCAAATACAAAGTTTCTAATTCCAATTTATTTATTTTAAAACTCAATTTAATATCCCAAATACTTCTTAAATTTTTATGAGTAAATCAATTTAAAATTGATAAATTATCTCAGTTTTTTATTTTTTATTTTTTAAAAACAGAGAAGTACGTACGTATAAATTAAAAAACAGCTCTAGTTTAATGAAGTTTTGTTAATTACTCTCTTTCTTCTCACAAATCTGTTTCGTGTATACTAATTCTTGCATTTTAAAAAAAGTCTTGTATGCATATAAAAATTATTAGTTAACATGAACCGATGTGTACGATTTTTTTAATTATATATATATATATATATATATATCGATCACAAGACACAAGTATAACATTTTCTCTCTATAGCTTTATATTACTTATATCTTTTCACTTTTTGCTCTTTATCCCTCCTTTCTCTCTCTATATATATTTTCCCTTCCCTTCTCTTAAAAAGGTGCTTAGGTGTAATCAAAGTTGTTTTGTGCAGTTCAATTCAAGTGTCCAATTACAAGTTGTTGTAGGTAAAACTTTTTTTTTGTAAAAAAATAATTTTATATAATTTTATAAAAGTTATGTATATGTGTAGTTGCACTTGAGTATTATACTTTCTAAAATGTATTTATCCAAATTTCTTCATCTTTTGTGAAGATTCTATTTGAAAAAAAAGTAAAGACACCTTATACTCCTTATAAGGTAAATAAGTTATTTTTTCCATACAAGATACTTAAATGAAAAACTGTATTAGGATTCTAAAATTACATTGTTAATTAGTTATGAGTTGAAACCTCAACTTTAATTAATATGGTATCAAAATTCATGACACTCATAAACGGTCATCTGGTCCAAAAAATTGAAATCCAAGTTTGAAAAAATGAACAAAAAAAGTTACTATAGATATAGATTGATGAATTGCCCATGCTAATACTAATTAGTTTGAGATAGAATTGCTTAGAAGAAACATAATCTATTTAGTTTTTATTGTTAGGCTGAAAAGAGTGAATGAGGAAAGATCCAAAAACTTAAAACGAGTAAATTTAATATTATATCAATATTTTTTTATGGAGTAATTTTATAAAAATAATATATTTGGCTTTTATAACGTCTGTTCTGTTGTATGTACGTAGGGGCTGAAATCTAGAGATGAATGCCCCTCCAAAGGAAACATAGCATGACACTCCTTCATCACTCCCTTTTTTCTTTTCCTCTAAAATTTATGACTTTTTAGCCCTTTCCTTTATATATATTTTTAAACTTTTATCATCATCCTTCCTCCTTGTCCCTCTCCCCCTCTTTTATCCATTGGATTTTTTTTTTGTCAACAAATCTTTCTATATATACACACACAAACTCCCAACCCATCCCCTCCAAATTCCACAAATAAAAAAAAAAAAAAAAATTATGTCCCCATCAGGTATTACTCCTTCAAGATGGTGTCCAACACCAGAACAAGTGATGATTTTGGAGGAAATTTATAGAAATGGGCTTAAAACTCCCAATGCCACTCAAATTCAGCATATTACTTCTCATCTTTCTTTCTATGGTAAAATCGAAGGCAAAAATGTGTTCTATTGGTTTCAAAATCACAAGGCTAGAGATCGCCAAAAGCTAAGAAGGAAGCTCTATAAACAGCTTCAACAACATCATTTTTTGATGAAACGTCACCGTTTTGATGAGCATACTCAGTTCTTTCACTACTTCCTTCCCCAGCATGTGCCGCAACTACTCCCGTTTCCATCTCCTTCTCATCAGGTACTTCCCTTTCCTATCTTATCCTGCATCCTAATTTCTTTCTTTTTCTTTTTTACTTTATCCAATATAAGCCTAATTATTGTAATTATACCTCATCTTTCTAAGGATTAATATTTTTTTTAATACAATAAATGTGAGTGGGAATGATTAGATTATACTTCCTATTTCTTTTACTCACACAAATTTTTTTAAAAAAAGTCATTTTTAAAAAATTATACACGTGATACAATCTCATTGAATATTGACCGAACTAGTTGATTTGTTCCATGTTACCAGTAGGGTGGAATAAAACTTCATTCCATAGACCATAATAAAGGGTAATACTGGAGTGAAGTCAAGTTGCACCCAATATTAAACAAATATTTATGTCTATATATATATATATATCTTTTTTTAAAATAAATTTTTCATTGAAATCTTGTGATTAAGTACGCAGCACCAAGTATTTTTCTAATACTAATATAAAATATAGTATAAATATGGGGTTTTTTTTTGGTTGGGTTTGAATTGTGCTATCTAAGGTAAAAATTCAAAATTTTGATGAGAATATATAAATATTTATTTATTGTATTTATTATGTGAATGCTATTTTTTTAGTTGGGTGTAGTGAATTAACGAGTTTTTGTTTAAGCAGAAGGAGGGTGAAGAGGAGCCGGCGACGGAGGTGGAGGGTGGTAGGACGACGTGGTTTGGTGGCGATGAGGGCACGACGGTGGCGGAAGAAGATGGAGAGACGACATGTCGTAATGGGACTTTAAGGACGTTGGAGCTGTTTCCGGTGAGAGCGAGTTGGATGAAGGAAGAAGAAGGCACGAGTGGAAACGGCGGATGGATGAATTAATGAAAAATAATAAATAAAATAAAAATTAAAGGGAAAAAATAGGGTAGGGCGTAGGCGTAGGGTAAGTAGTGAGTACGTAGGGTTTTAAAATTGGGTGTCATAATCAATATTGTAAAAATTATGGGAGAAAAAAAATCCGATTTGCCGTTTCACTTTTTCCATTTATTCACATTCTGCCCCCCGCCTTTTAACAAATTTCTGTATTTCTCTCTATGGTGTCTTTGTCATTTGTGTATGGTGTGGCCTTTTCTAAGGATTAAAATATAAATGCGCATAAATTGAAAATTTAATTTTATGAATATATGGATATTTTTATAAATCAAAGAATTTCTAAATTTTATTTAAATTAATAATAAAATTGTTTTTATTTCTAAGAGAGTTAAGGTATAAGTTTGATTTTGTATTTTCACCCATAAATTCCTCGAACAAAGGACCATCAAGGTTCCACTCAATTAATAAACTATCTATTACTTTTTGAGCAATCTCTTTAATCAAGTGAACGACTCTTCACTACTATACTTCTTTTAATCGATAAGTTCAAACACGAACCTCGATAATTGTGCATCGATGCACATTTTAAACAATCTTATGTTAATTTCAAATACAGTTGATCATTAGTACTTCTAAACCTAACAAAAGGCACTTTTTTAACTTTGGTTTAAAAAAACCATTCCACATAAAGTATACCTGTAATAAAATATATCATGTCAACCAAACTAACTAAACAACTTCATTGGGCAGTTAGAAAACCTTCAATATTTAGAAATTAATTAATAGCAAAAGAACCTTTTTTTTTCAGTCCGAACAAGAAAGATCCTCAACATAAATAAAAAAATATATATAAGAGCTGTGAAGAAGTGATTGAGTGAGATTTGAGAAAAGTGATAAATGAAGGGTGTAGAAAACAGCAACAGAGAGCTTAGCTAAGGCCTGTCTATGTCTATTGAAGTAGACTTAGAATCTTTCAGAGGGCTAAGCTTAAAGTCAATGTGTCTTTACAAATAAAAACATGCCTTCCATTTACAAATAATAACATGGCTTTACAAAAAGTAACTATTTTGGTCTCTTAAAACTGAAATTGAAGATGTTAGAATACTTTAAATATGATATCTAACGCTTCAAACAACCTAAGTTGCATTCGTATTTATCATATTTATATTGTTTGTAATTTTGACCCTACAGTTTAGAGAAACACGCTATATAAACTCTCTAACTTTAGAAGCGTCTCTGATTTATAATTTGAATTATCCTCTCCAATAATAAGCTGCTCTCTTCCTCTGTTCGTAGACGTAATTAACACACTGTCAATGAATTATATATATTTTTGTGTCGATTCTCTATTATTTACATTTTTCTACTAATGGTCACTTGGGAGAAGTTTAATTTAAAATATGATTCTCGTATTTACTTGTAGAAAATGATTGATTTTACGCGTACGGCCGCACAAGTCACTTAGAAAAAAGTTGTCTATATTCTATTTTATATACACACATACATGCATGCACACTTTTTATTATTAGTATTATTATTAATAAGTTGAAATTTGTTTTTATTGGGAGACATTGGATAATAATTTGATATATTTTTTTTTTTTTTTGGGTGAGAGAATTGAAGTTGCTAAATGTTTTCCTTGTGGAAGTGAAATTTTGTAGAACCATGGCTATATTTTCTGCAAATATTAGGTAATATGTTAAAAGAAGGTGGGCCACAGTAAAATACACCTGCAAAGCATCAAAGTAAAAAATTATATGTTATTTTGAATAATAATAAAATGAAGTTAATTTAATTTAATTTTATTTGAGTTTAGATTAGGTATTATTTTAATTAATTCTCACCTATGTTACAATTTTCGTGTTTAGTTTTCAAATCTGAGAAAACCTTTTCCCAGTCCGGTTTGCCATAGCGAGCCCTTATCTGTCACAAATAGTAATGAGTTTTAACTCAAATTAAAATGGTTAAATCCCAAGTTTAATTCTTAAATTCCTTCATTTAATAATAATTAATTTTTTTATTCCTATTACTTTGGAAAATTAATTATATTTATAATTACTTTTTCTAGTTATACTATTCTGACTAATTTAGGCATCGTTTGGTAACCATTTGATTTTTTGTTTTTATTTTTCTAAAATTAAGTCTATTTCATCCATATTTCTTACAACGATTTGCATCTTTAAGTATAATATTTGTATTTTTAGCCAAATTTCAAAAACAAAAACTAAAATTTGGCTTGATTTTTTAAACCATTTGGTAAAAAATAAATAATAAAAGAAGTTAATTAGAGGTGGAAATAGTGTCTATAGACTTAATTTTTAAAAACAAAAAACAAAAAACTAAATGGTTTCCAAAGGGGTACGTAGTTTTTAAAAGTCTTGTTTTTGTTTTTGGAAATTGGCTAATAATTCAAATATTTACCTAGAAAATTTAAAAACTATAAGTAAGAAATTATAAGAAAATAAACATAATTTTCAAAAATAAAAAACCAAATATTTACTAAACATGATAGTAATTTTTAGAAACTTAATTTGTTTTTTAAATTTGGCTTGTAATACAAATGTAATTTTAAGTAGGATGAAAAGTGTGCAAAATACTAGTAATAGTAAAATAAACAAGAACTAAGCATAATTTAAAAAGAAAAGGAAAAAGAAAAATTTTAAACAAAACGGTTATGACTTAATTTGTGTCAAATAAGTAACCAACTTCAAAAAGTGTAAGTTATAACTCTCTAAACTTTAAATTTTGTGTTTAATAAATCTTCCAACTTTCAATTTTTAAATTACATTTCTCAGAATTCACTAATTATAAATACATAATTCAATCTTAGATACGTTTGACTTTAAAAATACATTCAATATGAAAAAGAAAAAAAAACATGTTAACACAAAGTTGATAGTCTCAAGACCAATATTCAATGTTTTGCATGTTTAAGAATTTCTATTAAACATAAAATTGAAATTTCACGATGCATTATACATATTTTAAATTTTAGAAACCTATATTATGATACAAACATGACTAATAATCTTTATTTTTTATTTATTAAAAAGAAGAAAGAAAAGTTTGCAGTTGAAAATTACCCGGCTTCCAGAGATGATATCAGTTTCACTTTGTATATTTTGCAAAATGGTAAGGAAGATGGATCTTGCATCTCCTTCCTTTTGTATGCAACTTAAATGGTTGTGCATTTCAATCACTTTCTCTTTCTGAAAATGGTTAATATATATATATATATATATATATATCAGTTAAAATAGAAAATATAAAAATTCAGTGACATTTTTTTTTTCTTTTTTCTTCTTGGTTTGTTTATAGTGTGTTTGTGGAAAAGTTGTGTTAAAAAAAATAAAACAAAATCATCTCTTTTTATGTTAACAAAACTATCTTTGAAAAAATTAATAATTATTTTAGATTCTTTGTAAGCTATTCCAAACACCCTATTAATTAGGGTGTGTTTGGTTCAAGGAATTGGAAAGTAGGAGTAAGGATGCAAGATTTTGTGAACTCTACTCCTTGTTTGGCCTAAGGAGTTGGTAGATCCCACTATTAAAAACATCAATTTTATATCTTATCAATTTCTTAGTCTGTGGGTCTTAGGAGTTCACAACTCCGTAGATTTCATAACTTCTTACTCCTCACTATTCCACTCCTTATCCCAAACACCCTCTTAATGATGATCTCCAACGTACTCTATTATCGTATTCTGCCACGTCATTCATGACCCCTTTAAACCATTCAAATGATTCTTGTGTTTTTGTCACCCAATAGAAATATGCTTTCTTTGGGACCTTTGGAGCAGGGTTGGTATGTGGTGAATTCTTTCCTGCCTGCAAGATAAGTTTGAAATGACGTTCGAACCCAATATATATAAAACTTGTTAAAGCATATGAAAAAACTTCTCTAAAAAATGCTTTTATTGTTAATAGTAGGATCTGTTTCTGCCTACATTTTGAGGGGCATTTGTTTTGATGTGGTATAATACATCTTTCAAAATGCTGATCATTGGAGTAGCCCCAACTCCAAAGCCTATGAGCAAGAGAATGTCATACTTCTTGTAATTTTGTGATGGGGCTCCATATGGTCCTTTGATCAAAATTTGAGGATATTTATCACTGCAAATACAAAACCAGCCAATTTCATTACATTAAGCATTTATGGAATTTCGTTTCTCTTAGAACACACACATAGTTTTCTTTTTACTCACCTTGATCCCCAGACATTTTTGCTTACTTGTCTAATTATTCCACCTCTTTTTGTTTTCTCTTCATCTTCACATGCCTGCATTATTTCCACTGAATTTAGTGTGTACAAATGGATAGTAACCCAAAGGAGGAGATAAAAACATAAGACAGAGAACTTGTATTAAGAAAGTACAAAAAATAAACACTTTTAAGAGAAGACCCTTTAATCATTCTCTCAAAATCTCATTTACTTTTCTCATTTTTTGGTAGCTTTGTTCACGTGCCTCGTATGTCAATATAAAATATCCTTAACATTGTCATGGACAATAAATTTGTACCTATCTCCATAATGATATAATATTATCTCACTTTACTATCATGACTTTACTTTTGGTTTCATTCAAAAAAATCTTATCTTATCAAAAATAGTTGTCTTCACTTATTTACCATAAATATTCTAAAACTTCACTCGTATTCAAACAATCTTCCCCTCGAATGCAGGACTAGAAAAGTCTCTCCTCAAATAGTCATCCATATATGTTTACTTTTGAGCAAACATTTTTAACCAAGCCAGCTCCTCTTCACCAAAGCTCATTCCTATATGATTAGCTCCATCATGGATTACAGTGATTATGTCATCAAGGCACATCAACACGACTAAGTGTAAAGGGCATGGTTCTGATACCACTTGTCACAGACAATATACAAGTCTTTGTCTATACAATGGAATGATATTATTCACTCTGGTCATAAGCATTCATGATTTTGTTTTTTGTTTCACCCAAAATGTATCATATCATGGGAGATCGTTGTCCTTACTCATATACCATGAATCTTCCTCTTATCTAGCTAACGTGGAACTTAAAAAATACATACATTTAATATATCAGCAACTCCAAGATATTGCAAGAGAGTAAGTAATGTAGGATACATATTGCCTCCAAGAACCTTGTAGAAGAATTAGTGTTATACTGTCTATACCTCCAACTGGATAAAGCATTATATCCTCTTTTAACACACGCTAAGTCCGAATTTGGAATGTAATTGTTAACAAAGAAGAAATAAATGTAAATGTACCTTTTCAAATCTATTCACGAGCTCTTCTGTCCAATCTCCTGCTTTACGTATATGAAGACTTAAATAGTCATCTCCAGGGGCAGAAGTGATAGAAAACGGATGCCTGCACAGTATCATCCAGTGAAAAAAAAACATCCCAATTATTCAACTCAATCAAATTAAACTTCCAACTTATATTAGTACCATTCAAATTTTGATATATCCTTGCACTTCACATACACATAACTTCCACTTTCGTACTTGAATCCTTCAGGTTTTGTGAAATATAGTGCTACTAGAGCATTTCTACTATATACTACTGCCTGCACAATCCGAGAAAACACAAACGCAGGAAAAAAAAAGTCATATTTTTTAGGATCTTACATTGAAATGATACACAGGTTACTCTTCTCGTAGTCCATTGATTTTAAGATAGAGCCTCATATTATCTAATAGTTTCCAATGAACTTCTAAGAGAAGATTGTCTTCATACTTTTTTTACTTTGACTTCATGTTTTCGTTCGTTGCATATTGTATCAAGTCGCTCACTTGCATATAGAAGTATTGGAAATGCAATATACATCCACGTCTGCATACAAAGAGATTATAAAGTTTTGAGATTTATTAGATACTTTTTAATATTGAGAGACTTGGTTTAACACTTACGTGAAAGTATAGGAAATAAATGTGTAATTTAACAATTGTAATATTGAGCTCTTAAACAAGCCAAATTTAGAGTGATTTATATTATTTAGAACTTCGTCATTTAACCAACATATATGTCCATTTTAAATTTGTCAAAGTGTGCTTAACTCTATGGTACTTGACATATATTTCTTCTTTTGAGATCACTAAACTAAAAGAAATAAGATTTAATGAAGATATAATAAGTTTAGATTAAGAGGACGAGGGAGTGATATACATACCGTTCTGTTCAACCAGTCCCAAGCTAGGGATTTGAAGTAGCCATGAAGAATCAGTAAGACATAGACCAGAAAAAGCAAATGATGTGCATACCAAAAGGCATTGAAACCTATCAAATGGTGAAAGGATTTCTGTAAATCCTTCTTACTCTTCCTAAGTGAAGGAATTGCCAGTGTGAAGGAGTAGGTCATTATAATGACCATGAGGATTCCAGTAACACCAGGAACACTTAAAACCAAATCAAAATAACTTCCTTGCTTGGACTCAAAACTTGGCCCAAGAATTTCCTTGAGTTTGTAGCTTAGGCATGTGGACAATATTGGAAACCCACATCCTAAATGCATAATCATATGAATAAAAGTGGCCAATGAAATGGCTAATCCAACCACCATGTGAAAGAAAATATGATCATCAAAAGGGAATATTGAGCTGAGAAATGTGGATCTAAGTTTGGTTAAAGTGCCTCTGCAAACAAGAAGCAGAATCAGACCCATATTGAATTTCAGAGTCTCAGCTGATCCCTTTGCAGTACCAATGCAGTAACCCATCAGTTCAAATGCCTGTTTCTCCTTGTATTCCATGAATTTCCAAATAAACAGACCCAAATTTATGGCTAACCACAGTGTCAAAACCCAGATTTTGTTCCTGTTCTCTTTGATAATTTCTATTGTTTCTCTCACAAAAGTGCTGGCTGATGCATCTTGCCTCCGCAACATTTTGGCTTCTTCAGAATTCCACAGTTCTTTGACTAAAAGTTCCAAGTGCTCAATCTGTTGAAGGCATCAATTCTTTCGGATCAATTTATAAGTGAAAAATAAAAGTGTAGGCAATTGCAAAAACTATTCTTTAGTTGTAATTACACCTCAAATAATCAATTATAAAGATTAGCCTTCAAACTTCTACTAGTGTTAAAATTGAACTCTCAAATAAAAAAAATAGATAGGTTAAAACTTCAGAAACTAAAATGAAACAAATCTAAGAGTTTAGAAACAGTGAAACAAAAATGAAAGTTAACCGTTATTATTTCATTATTATTTTTACTATTTTCATTATAGTACCTCAATAAACCCATTGCCGTCTGGATCCAGCTCTTTTACGATCAGAGATGCGTAGTATTCAATTTGGTTTTCAATATTTTTCAAATTGTTTGCAGAAGCAGTCCACTTCAGTACGGTCTTCACCTCTTCCTTTGAGATCTTATTGTCATCATTCTTGTCACACCTTAAAACAAATTTGTTTTCGAGGACTTAAAATCTTCTCTAAATCCAAAAGCTAACATTTTTTTCTCATTTGGACTCAAATAAGTGTTTATCAAAAGAAATAGAAGAAGAAGGGAGTGACTTTGAAAGGATTAAAATCATTTTTATTATATTAAAAAATATCCCAAAACATGTTCTTAGTTATTCAAAATCAATTTTAGTTATATGAAAATAACGTTAAACCCGATCCTCCCTTTACCAAATCAATGTGGAACTTTTTTGCACCTAACAATCCTCCCCTCAAACAAAGTAGCACCTTAAATCCCCCCATCCGTCCACTCTCAACTGCCTACAATGACCGTTCTTATCAATGTCTAGAGCAAAATCAAATAGAGCCTCTGATCATTTTTGTGTTTGGTGTAGACCACCAGTCGCATCCTTAATCTCCTCCCCTTGAGAAAAGATATACTCTTACTAGTCTATCTGATATGATAAATCTATTCTCCATCCAAACCCACCTAATTTGAGAGAGCACTTGTTTGCCACATCTTAAACACTTTTTGTCTGATTTGAGAATTCATCCACAAGACTTACTACTTTTGTTTGAAATCGCTGAGGGTCTCATTCACCACTAGTTTTAGACCATGGCTTTGATATACTAATTGACCAGGGCAACAAAACTTCCACCCATCTCTACAATGGTTAGGGAAACGGAACTTCTATCTCATTTATGTATCATGGATCTCTAATTTTCCTAACCAATGTAAGACATAGTTTGCAACTAACAATCTTAGACATAGTAAAATTAATTTCAACCATTTTAAAATTCCTACTAAATTACATACCCCAAATGAAATTCCAAACACTTTAACACTCAAAAGTTTAATTGGATAGGAGTTGGAGATTAATTTCCAAATTACATCCCTGCCTTCAATTGGCAAGGATAGAGGAGGGAATGAGGAGTAATTAATTTCTCAAGATGGGATGGGGAATGCCCTCACAGCCCTGCCCCACCTCGCTACCAATCCTATCTTAAATATAGCAAAAAATATTTTAACTATTTTAAAATCACTCTCAAATTACAAATTTTCATACTATAATGACATTCAAAATATTATGGCCGATTTGGGGAGAATTCAAGAAAGATTTACATAAGAGAAAGCTTACAAGTCCAAGAAAATCTGAAGCCTGGTGTCCTGATCATCTTTTCTCAATTCTTCCCAAAACTCTTTCAATTGTTGCAGAGTAATTCCTTCCTCATGGTAAATCCTTTTTCTCTTTGACAATACATCAAACAATTCATCGGCAAAAAATTTGGAGTTCTCATCCAGGCCTAAAGAACAGAGACAACAAACAGAAAATTCTACAATATTGGTAAATAAATGGAGATTAATCAAAGAAAGAAATAAAGAATTTCATTTTTCACCAATGCAGGCTCCAAATTTGTCCTTAAAAAGTTTTCCATTGCCCGCTTGCTTGTGAAATTGCTTCTCAACTTCCTTCCATGATTTGGCAATGGAACCATTCAGAAAGCTCAAAATGTTAAAGTGTTTATGCTCTGTTTTATTCCCAACAATGGGTGGAGAAGGCTGTGCTACTGGATTTTCTTTCGCCATTTTGATATCAGGGCTTCAGTTTCAAAGTGTTGGAAGATGATGATGAATTGAAGCGTTAAATGTGAGCTTAAATCATAATAATTGTTATACCAAACTTGGATTGTTTTCTAGGAATATTGCTTACTTGCTTAGTTCTTGATTGATGAAATTATTAAAGGACAGCAAAATTTTAAGAGAAGAATGTATTCTTTTGGTTGTGAGCATTGTAACTTTTAGTTGTATGGGTAGCAGTTGCAACTAAGCAAAGCAACATTCCCCTTTGTATTCGATAAACACATTCTATCTCCATTCTTGTCGGTTTTTTGTTTGGGTTGTTGATTTTAAGAAACGAAGTAAAAGTAAAACAAAAATTGATATGGGATTTTGGTAACGAGATTAATGAGAGATAGTGTCAAAGAAATTATGTAAGAATTTTAATGGAAAAATAATGTTAGGAATTTGTGTAGATTAACCTAATTCTATCATAGACTTGATTGATTTCATGTAACTCATTTGTTCCATAGTCCATTAAAGCTAAGCCCTAATTAGCCAATTAACCTAAATTGGTCAATTAACCCTAATTTAGATCATAGATATTTCCTAAAGACATTCAACATCTCATTCCTAAATTGCATACACTTCTTGAGTTTTCTCAATATGACATTCTTACTACTATAGAGTCAATTCAAGATTGATTTATTTGAATTTTTCATTAGAGAGATTAATGGTACTTAAGAGTTAAACGTAACTATAGGGGTAAAATGGTATTTTTGACCGAGATGTACTTTGTGCAATTTATGAAGGGTCAATGCACTTTTGATTGGTTATTTCCAACGGATAGAATTATATCTATAGTGCGAAGAGTGCAACTTTTGATCTATAATGGAGTAATCAGTTGTTAATGAAGGTTGATTAATTTGATTAAAGAGTTTAATGAATTAATCAAGTATTATTGGAGCCATAATCTATAGATTCATAAGGTCTCTTTGTTAGCTTCAATCTATAGGTTCATAAGACCTAATTTTTATGCGCGAACTTTTCGGCAGGTGAAAACGCGAAAATGGACCCAGGGGTTAAGAACGATGAAAAACAGTCGTGCGTAAGACGGTTTTGCAAACGGAGCTCATTTGGTACCCCAAATGGCAACCGACCCCCATGGGACCGCCCTGGGCCCAATTTTTGTACACAAACTTTCCAGCGGGTGAAAACGCGAAAACGGACCCAAAGGTTAAGAACGATGAAAAAAAGCCGTGGCGCTAAATGGTTTGCGAACGGAGCTCATTGGTGCCTACTGAGGCCCAATTTTTGTGCGCGAACTTTCCAGCAGGAAAAACGCGAAAACGGATCCAGGGTTTGAGAACAATGAAAAAAAGCTGTGCGCCAGAACGGTTTTTGCGAATCGGAGCTCATTTGGTACCTCAAATGGCTATCAGGCCCGGCGGGGCTGCCGGCCAATTTTGTGCGCGAACTTCTAGCGATGAAAATTCGAACACGGACCCAAGGGTTAAGAACGATGAAAAAAAGCTGGGCGCCAGACAGATTTTGCGAATGGAGCTCATTTGGTGCCCCAAATGGCTATCAGGCCCAGCAGGGCTACCCCGGGGCCCAATTTTTGTGAGCGAACTTTCCGGCGGGCGAAAATGTGAAAATGGACCCAAGGGTTAAGAACGATGAAAAATAGTCTGCGCTAGACAGTTTTGCGAACGGAGCTCATTTGGTGCCCATAAATAACTATCAGGCCCTACGGAGCTACCCCGAGGTCCAATTTTTGTGCGCGAACTTTCTGGCGAGCAAAAACGTGGAAACGGACCCAGAGGTTAAGAAAGATGAAAAAAACCGTGTGCCAGACATTTTGCGAACGAAGCCACATTTGGTGCACCAAATGGCTATCAGGCAGCTTGTGGGGCTGCCCCGGGATCTAATTTTGTGCGCAGAACTTTCTGGCGTGCGAAAATGCAAAAAGACCCAATGTTAAGAACAATGAAAAAAGTCGTGCTCCAACGGTTTTACGAACGTAGCTCATTTGGTGCCTCAAATGGCTATCGGGCCCCGGCCCCAGGGCTCAATTTTTGTATGCGAACTTTCTGACGGTTGAAAACGTAAAAATGGAGTCAGGGGTTAAAAAAGAGATGAAAAAAAGCAGTGTGCCAGACGGTTTTGCGAACGGAGCAAATTTGGTGCCCTAAATGGTTATTGGGCCCAGTGGGGCTGCCTGAGGGCCCAATCTCGTTGGCGCGAACTTTTCGGGCGGGTAAAAAATGCGAAAACGGCACCCAGGGGTAAGAATGACAAAAAAAGTCGTGCGCCAGACTATTTACGAACGAAGCTCATTTGGTGCCACAAATGGCTATCGGGCCCGGACAGGGATGCCCCGTGGCCTAAATTGCGCGAAACTTTCGACGGATGAAAACGAACCCAGGGGTTAAGAACGATGAAAAAAAGTCGTGCCCTAGACGGTTTTGCGAACAACAGCTCATTTGGGGCTCTAAATGGCTATCGGGCCTGGCGAGGCTACCCGAGGCCCATTTTTTTGTGAAGAACTTCTGCGGGCAAAAACGCAAAAGTGGACCCAAGGGTTAAGAATGATGAAAAAAAAAGCCGTGCGCCAGACAGTTTTGTAATGGAGATCATTTGGTTCCCCAAATGGCTATCGGACCCGGTGGGACTGCCCTAAGGCCCAATTTTGTGCGCAAACTTTCCGGCAGCGAAAAACGTGAAAATGTCTCAAGGGGTTAAAGAGATGAAAAAAAAATCGTCCACGCAGATGGTTTTTATGAACGGAGCTCATTGGTGTCCCAAATGCTATTGGGCTCGAGGGGCTGCTTAGGGCCCTAATTTTTGTGCGCGACTTTCCGGCGAGCGAAAATGCGAAAGCAGACCCAGGGTTAAGAACGATGAAAGAAATCGTGCACCACACGGTTTTGCGTACGGAAATCATTTGATGTCCCAAATGGCTATCGAGCCCGGTGGAGCTACCCTGAGCCCAAATTTTTGTAGCGAAACTTTCCAGTTGGTGAAAACGCGAAAAGCGGACCCAGGGTTAAGAACGATGACAAAAAGCTGTACGCCAACAGTTTTGGGAAATGAAGGCTCATTTGGTGCCCAAATGGCTATCGGCCTGACGGGGCTGCCTCGGGGCCCAATTTGTTGTAAACTTTCCAGCGGCAAACGCGAAAACAGACCCAAGAGTTAAAAACGATGAAAAAAAGTCGTGTGCTAGACGGTTTTGCGAACATAGCTAAATTGGTGCCGCCAAATGGCCTATCAGGCCCAGCGGGGCTGCCCCGTGGCCCAATTTTTGTGTGAAAACTTTTCGGCGGGCGAAAATCGAAAAAGGACCAGGGTTAAGAACGATGAAAAAAAGCCGTGCGCTAGACGGTTTTTGCAAACGGAGCTCATTTGTGCCCAAAGGCTATCAGCCCTACGGGGCTGCCTCGGGCCAATTTTTGTGCGCAAACTTTCGGCGGTGCGAAAACGCCGAAAACGGACCAGGGTTAAGAACGATGAAAAAGTCGTGCGCTAGACGGTTTTGCGGATGGAGCTCATTTGGTTGCCTCAAATGGCTATTGTTGGATTGATGTCCTCATTCTCTCGAAGTCTCGTTGTTTTAAAATACACATTGTTTTATGAATAAAAATATGTGTTATTTAATTCTAGCATTTACTTCATATCCAATAAAACAAAGCTTCTTGGTTATTCTTAATATGAACTGAAGCATATATATGTGATATACAAGTTGATCATACCTTAAGTGATAACCTAAATAGGTCTGTAGTATAAGGATTAAGGTGGGATACCTGATTCTGGTGACACTACGGATACGACCCACTTTATAGAGATTCACAAGTGTTGTAAACTATTACAGATAGTAGATCTTGACCATTCATATGGAGACGTGCGAGCGGGGTGTCCTACACAAAGAGTTTATAAGACCAGGACCACGAGATACTAGACTCTGTAATATACGCCGTTGATAACTAGAGACTTACATCTCACCTAAACGACCTTAGGTGACACGACCTCAATCTTGAGTGTTTTGAATCTTGCCTTTGAGGGCAGTCCTTTGATTAGTATGGGTGAGAGTGGCCAGATTGCCAACTCAACATGCCTACCTTTTTGGGGACTTGTCTGATCTGGGAGCTGGGAACTCAATCCACAAGATGAAATTCACTCATTTTCCGAAGTAGGGATAAGTAGAGAGATTGCTCCCTTAAGGGATGATTCTGGGGCTTGAACATAGTGGCCACAACTTCTCTTTGGAAGAGAAGACTTAGTCATAGTAGACTATGACTTATGTTCATTAGAGGGATCGGTGGTACTTAAGGAGACAGATGTAACTATAGGGGCATAACTGTTATTGGCCCAGCTGTATTTACGAGAAATCTGTGAAGGGTTGTCGCACTACTGATTGGTTAAGATGGACACATAATATATCTGTGGTAAGGAGAGTTAGTTCTCGGTCTTTAGTGGAGTGCCTGGTAGTTAACAGATGGTGGATCTCGTGACTAAAAAGTTTATTCAATTATTCACGTACCGTTGGAGCTTTGAGCTACAGGTCCATGTGGTCCACTTGGTAGCTCAATGGATTCAGTTGAGGATCAGTTCTTGGTGTTGATTTGAAATGTTCAAATTGACAAGAGGTATTTTGATTATATATGATATAATCGGGATGATGTATGAGATACATCTAGTGGAGGATTGATGTAAATGAGATTTACATTAAATACCATGGAATAGAAAAAGAATTATGGTTTATATGTTTCATGAGATGAAATATTAAAATTATAGGTTATAAATATAGTAAGATAAGTTGGTTATCATTTATATTTATAATAATATTAATTATTGGATAATGAATTCATTTTTCTTTAATAACCAATTGAGTGGGTGGTTATTGGATTCATGGTAACTGTGAGTTTAAAAGGAAAGTTGTTTTCCTATTTTAAAAAGAAGGTTTTACAAACGATTGAAAAAGGTTTTTGAGTTTTCTCTCGCACACAAAAGAAACTCACGTAGTCGTCAAGTAAATACCGATTTACTAAACGACGACTGGACAAGCTAAACGATCGTGCACTGGCGAGCTAAACGATCGTGCAATATTTACTGAATGATCGCATAGTCTTACTAGACGAATTCTTGCCCCAAAGTAAACGATTGTGTAGAGTATGTAGGCGACAGACCGAGCTAAACGATCACAGAGCTTTTGCTAGACGATCGCTTAGCTTTATCTAAACGATTGGGCATCAACCTATACGATAGGTCTCCGCCATCTCCCACTTGCCCAGTCGTGTACACGATCGGTGTTTCCTCCTTCGTCTACCTCATACCAAGTCTGAATAGAGCCCACCCTTTGGATTTTCACACTATACCAAGGTAGCCTTGTTGGTGGTGTTATACTCAACTCGACATAGGAACAAGAGTTGTTCTGGTATTAATGACTGGTTGAGAACTTCTCAATTTAGAGGAGGGATAACTGACCTCCCTTCGACGGCTTTTGTCCTAAACATTTGAAGCGTCATTGCAAAACTAGATGTCACAAGGTGTTCATGTTAGTTTTGCTAAAACCTTATTGGATGTTGTTTTGTTTTACAATGGGTATTTGCTTAAAACCTAACGAGTTTCGTGTGAAACGAATTTCGTGGCAAACGATCTCCATCCTACTCCTCTCCAAAAGAGGAGACAAGATAGTAAATATGATTTATTGGTCTTGGAGACATGTCTGGTAGAGAATGATGATTCTGCCTGGATCCTCGATTCAGGTGCTACCAATCATGTCAGTTCCTCTTACCAAGGATTCAGTTCTTAGGCAACGTTGCCACAGGGTGAAATGACTCTTCGAGTTGGTACTGGTGAGGTTATTTCAGTTGTTGCTGTAGGCAGGTTGAAGTTATTTGTTAACAAGAAACGTTATCTGTTACTGGATAATGTTTTTGTAGTTCCTCATATTAAGAGGAACTTAATCTCGGATTCTTGTCTCATTGAACAAGGCTATACTGTCTCCTTTTCTGAGAATAAAGTGTTTATTTTCAAAAATGGAATGGAGATTGGTTATGGTTCAATGGAAAATAACTTATATGTACTAAGGTCGTTAGTCATAAAAGCCTTATTTAACACTGAAATGTTCAGTATGACAACAACAGCTAAAAGACCAAAGGTTTCTCCAAAGGAAAATGCCCATCTTTGGCATCTTAGGTTAGGTCACATCAACCTCAATAGGATTGAGAAGTTGGTGCAAAGTGAACTTCTAAAGAGGTTAGAAGAAAACTCCTTGTCGGTATGTGAATTATGCCTCGAAGGTAAGATGACCAAACGACCTTTTACTGGAAAAGGTTACAGACCCAAAGAAGCCTTGGAGCTTGTACATTCAGACCTCTGTGGTCCGATGAATGTTAGAGCTTGAGGAGGGTATGAATATTTCATCTCTTTCATAGATGATTGATTATTCAAGGTTTGGGTATCTCTTTCTAATGCAACGTAAGTCTGAAGTCCTTGACAAGTTCAAGGAGTATAAGGCTGAAGTTGAAAACTTTTAGGCAAGAAGATAAAAACACTATGATCTGATCGTTGTGGAGAGTATATGGACCTTCAATTCTAGAAATATATGATAGAACATGGGATTGCATCCCAACTCTCAGTCCCTAGTACACCTCAGCAGAATGGTGTATCAGAAAGGAGAAATAGGACCTTGTTGGACATGGTTCGGTCTATGATGAGTTATGCTCATCTTCCAGACTCATTTCAGGGTTATGTAGTGCAGATTGCATGTTATATCCTGAACAATGTTCCCTCAAAAAGTGTTTCTGAAACACCTTTTGAGTTATGCAGAGGTCGTAAAGGTAGTTTATGCCACTTTAGGATTTGGGGTATTTTGGAACATGTGCTAGCGACTAACCCAAAGAAGTTGGAACTGCGTTCGAAGGTTTGCCTATTTGTAGGCTACCACAAGGAAACAAGAGGAGGATACTTCTATGATTCGAGTGAGAACAAAGTGTTTGTTTCCACTAATGCTATCTTTTTGGTACAAGAGCAAATGAGGGATAATAAGCCATGAAGTAAGCTTGTTTTACATGAGATCTCTAGTGAGACTGAGACTGCTGAGGGTTCAACAAAAGTTGTTGAACAGGTCGACAGATCAACAAGAGTTGTTGAGGTCGGAACGTCTAGTCAACCAGCTCAGAGTTGAGATTGCCTCGATGTAGTTAGAGGGTTATGAACCCACTGGATCGCTACATGGGTTTGTTGACTGAAGCCCATAACGTCATTACCAATGATGGGATTGAGGATCTGTTGTATTTTAGCAAAGCAATGGAGGATGTTGACAAAGACGAATGGGTTAAGGCCATGAACCAAGAAATGAAGTCTATGTACTTCAATAACATCTGGGAGCTTGTTGATCCACCTGATGGGGGTAAGACCTATTGATTGTAAGTGGATTTATAACGAAAGAGAGGTATAGATGGAAAGGTGCAAACCTTTAAGGCTAGACTCGTGGCTATCGGCACGGCGGGGCTGCCCTGGGACCCAATTTTTGTGTGCGAACTTTTCGGCTGGCGAAAACGGACCCAAAGGTTAAGAGTGATGAAAAGAAGCCGCGTGCCAGACGGTTTTGCGAACGGAGCTCATTTGGTGCCCCAAATGGCTATCCGACCCGATAGGGCTGCCTTGTGCCCAATTTTTGTGCGCAAACTTTTTGAGAGCAAAAACACGAAAACGGACCTAGGGGTTAAGAATGATGAAAAAAGCCATGGGCTAGACGATTTTGCCAATGGAGCTCATTTGGTGCCCCAAATGGCTATCTAGCCCGGCGGGGCTGCCTTAGGGCCAAAGTTTTGTGCACGAACTTTTTGACAGACGAAAACGGACCGAAGGGCCAAGAACGATGAAAAAAAGTTGTAAACCAGACATTTTGTGAGTGAAGCTCATTTGGTGCTCCGAATGGCTATCGGGCCCAGCGAGGTTGCCCCGGGGCCTAATTTTAGTGCTCGAACTTTCCGAAGGCGCGCGAAAACGGACCCAGGGGTTGAGAAACGATGAAAAAAATCCGTGTGCTAGTTGGTTTTGCGAACGAAGCGCATTTGGTGCCCGAAATGCCTATCGTGCTCGGGAGGGCTGCCCTGGGCCTAATTTTTTTGCGCGAACTTTTCGGCAGATGAAAACGGACCCAGTGGTTAAGAACGATGAATAAACTCGTGTGCCAGTTGGTTTTGCGAATGGAGGTCATTTGGTGCCCCAAATGGCTATCAGCCCAGCGGGGGTGCCCTGGGGCCCAATTTTTGTTCGCGAACTTTCCGGAGGGCGAAAACGTGAAAATGAATTCAATGGTTAAAATTGATGAAAAAAGGCCGTGCGCCAGACGGTTTTACCAACGGAGCTCATTTGGTGCCCCAAATGGCTATCGGTCTGACGGGGCTGCCCCGGGGCCCAATTTTTGTGCATTCACTTTTCGGCGGGCGAAAAGGCGGAAACGGACCTAGGGGTTAAGAACGATGAAAGAAAGTCGTGCGCCAGATGGTTTTGTGAATGATGCTCATTTGGTGCCCAAATAGCTATCGGGCCCGGCGTTGGTGCCCTGAGGCCCAATTTTTGTGCGTGAACTTTCCGGCGGGCGAAAATGCGAAAATGGACCTAGGGGTTAAGAACGATAAAAAAAAGCCGTGCGCTAGACGATTTTGCGAACGAAGGTCATTTTGTGCCCCAAATGGCTATCGGGTCTGACGGGGTTGGCCCGAAGCTTGATTTTTTTGCACTCACATCCGGTGTGCGAAAATACGAAACGGAGCTAGTGGTTAAGAACGATGAAAAAAAAGTCGTGCGCCAGACGGTTGTGCGAATGATGCTCATTTGGTGCTCTAAATGGCTATATGGCCTAGCGGGGCTGCCTCGAGGCCCAATTTTTGTGCGCAACTTTCCAGCGGGCGAAAAATGCGAAAAACAGACCTAGGGTTAAGAACTATAAAAAAAATGCCGTGCGTCAGAAGATTTTGCGAACGGAGCTCATTTAGTGCCCTAAATGGCTATCGGCCGCTTGGCGGGGCTATACTGGGGCCCGATTTTTGTGTGCGAACTTCTCGGCAGGCGAAAAACGCGAAAACGGACTCAGGGTTTAAGAACGATGAAAAAAAGCCGTGCGCCAGACAATTTTTTTGGACGGAGCTCATTTGGTGCCTAAATGGCTATCGGGTCCAGCGGGGCTGCCTAGGGCAAAATTTGTGTGCGAATTTTCCGGGCAGATCGAAAATGCGAAAACGAACCCAGGGGTTAAGAAAGATGAAAAAAAGTCATGCACCAGATGGTATTGTGAACGAAGTTCATATTTGTGCCCCAAATGGCTATCGGGCCCGGCGGGGCTGCCCCGGGGCCCAATTTGTGTGCGAAGTTTGCGGCGGGCGAAACGCAAAAAAGACCAGGGAGATTTAAAAAAGACCGTGTATCAGACAGATTTTGCGAACGGAGCTCATTTGGTGCCCCAAATGGCATCGAACCTTGCGGGGCTAGCCCCGGACCCTAATTTTTGTGCGCAAACTTTCCGGCGGGCGAAAACGTTGAAAAACGGACCCAAGGTTAAGAACGTTGAAAAAAGTTGTGTACCAGATGGTTTTGCGAACAAAGCTACATTTGGTGCCCAAAATGGCAATCCGATGAGGATTTACTTCTTATGTTAATGTTGAACTCATAAGAATGAGAAATATCAATATGTCGACAAATTTGATCGTCCTAATTATGAGTAATAAAAATATCATATATTTGATAGTCGATGAAAGGTTGTCGACTGATCAACAACGACACAATCGTTTTTCGAATTTTTTTAGTACAATGGGACAGAGAGATTTAAATCACAAATTTTGTGGTTACTAAAGACTTTTTGATAGACAACTCAGATTCTGTTTTATGTTTTCAAGATTCACAAAGTTGAAAGTTGTTAGCCGTCTGAATTATGTTTCCAAAAATGTTTTCGAATTTTATGATCCAAACAGTGCAAATTTCGAAAAACAACTTTTCTATGTTTAGTGTATCCAAATTTTGAACTCAAAATTTTAAAATGCATATTATGTTAAAAATGATAAACACAATAACAATTATACTATTTCATGTTATAAACTCAATTATTTTTTTATAAAATAAAATTATACAAAAATTTTAATATAAAACAAGTTAAAAATTAATTAAAGGTTTATATTAAACTAGTATCCGGTGGAATAACTAAATATAATTTCATTCCCTAATTTACGATTCTAGGGAGGATGAACGAGACAAATGTTACATTGGGCTACATGAGTTTGGTTAACAATGGGCCTTATTTGGGCTGGATCAAAGATAAAAGCCCACTTTTTATACCTTTGTTTTGTGAATCTAATATTAAAATATTTGAAATCTAACCTTTCTTTAGTTCAACTCTACTATTTTGGACAAAAACTTTACAAATATAGTTACCAACCTTTTATTTGTAGATTTAAAGTGTCCTATTTTTGTAGTTTAAGGCATTAGAAGAGCAAGTTTTTTTTTTCTTTTCCATATATAATCTGGAGAGTTTACTTTGTTGGTTTCTCTTAGTGTAATTTTGTAGTTGGTTGGATTGTTGTTGCTTTCTTAAAATAAAAAAATAAAAAAAAAGAAAGGAAGAAAGAAAAAAAGTGTTATGTTTTGTTTTAAAAAATTATTAAATAATGTCAGTCTAAACATAACTCAAATGGTAAATATATATTATCGATCAAGATGTCAAATGTTTAAATCTCCAACCACACACGTTATTAAACTAAAAAGAAGTGATTAAATATGATTAAAATGTTAAATTACAATTTAAATCGATATTTATAATAACTTTTCGGTAGTAGATTTTTATTTTAAATTAATAGTATCGAATCAATAGGTTTAGCGAAGTATATGAATATATTTGTTTTTCAGAGTTGTTTGTTTTATTTTAAGAATGTTAATAGTTAATTTTAAACTTACTAATTATTTATAGGTACTAACAGATTCATATTATTTTAGTGGAAAGAATGTATATTTGACAGATTTGTATAAGAATTTGGAAGATATCATATCAGAGAGAATCTCGTAAATGCAAATGTGCTGAGTGAGTTAATATATTCAGAGAAATGAAAAAAAGTCTTGAGAGAATTGTCCTAATAAAGATAATATAGTACTGAGATTGTAGGGTCTTGGTTTTTAATTTTTACAGTTGATTTTTTCTACTTATCGTGGCATTATGTTATATGATATATAAATCAAGATATACGATGTAGGCAACGTATATATAATGAGAGTTGTTTTTTTCCCTTCCTAACAACAAATAATATAATACACCATTCAGTAATTAAAATACTAAAAAGAACAATTTATTAGTTAGCGAGTTTATATTTTTAAGTGAGATTTGTTGTATCATTTGGATTTACCCT